>NW_027508833.1:33625000-33895000 GCF_051911475.1 Siphateles boraxobius | reverse complement strand
GTTTATTTCAACGATTCCGTTTCATTGTCTTAGAAAAGATTAAGACACTTGTGATTCAGATGTTCTGAAATTATTTAGGTGTTTTTCAGTCTTTGTTTTGGGAAATGAATAGTTCCAACATGACAGCATCACACTTCATATTGTGGATATCTTGGTAACGTCGCCGGATAGCTGTTTTCTAGGTATAAAATAGGCATACATGTTAAAAAACATTTATTTGCCTTATTCATTTTGATAACATATTTCAAATCATCATGACAATCAGAAATCAATGGTTACATAAAGTTTGCTTCTTAAAGTCTAATCAACCTTAAACATGAGTTTTTCATGCATTTCAGAGCAAACAAACTTAATCAAAAAGATGATTGGCTGTTTTAACAGAAAGGTGGGTTTTACATTTACAGCAGCAATTTTTATCAAAATTATTTCTGTACAATTTCTCTGCATGCAGCCCTTCTCCTCTTCATACAGTCCCTGGTTAAACATGTTACTTTTCTGGGAAACCGTATATTGTACAAAAATAATGCATCAGATTGCCAATTTGATGGACACAGGCCTTACTTTGTTTACTTTACACTGGCTATCATTTACGCCTTGCATTAAGTTCAAGACATTGATGCTTGCATACAGAACAGTCACAGGCTCTGCACCCTCGGAGAGATATAAAATCACTTTCCAGAAAGTTTTCGTGGAATGATCTTTCCAAACCTATCCAGAATGCTGAATCCCTGACAATATTCAAGAAATGGCTGAAAACTCATCTCTTCTGTCAACACTTAACTGCATCCTGCTTAAAAATAAATAAAAATGCCCCATATGCTTTCACTATTCCTTAGTCTCTCCCTCTTCTAGCTTGAACTTTTCTAAACTATGTCTGAAACTTTGAATTACTAGCACTCCTTGTGTTTATTGCCACTTTATGATGAATTGCTTGTTGTATTCCTCATTTGTAAGTCGCTTTGGATAAAAGGGTCTGCCAAATGAATAACTGTCGATGCACTTCTGTTGCTCATATAAATAAGTTACCATTGCCATTCAGCCGTTGCTTTCTTCCACTGAATCTGAAACTTAATATACCAGCGGTTTGCTATGGATCCTCAGCTTTCAGGCCAATCTGAGGTAGTGTGCAGCCCAGCAAACGCCGACCCGACTTAAAAGTAGCAATCTGACAAGCAGGACGAGCAGCTTACGGACTCAAGATTGTAATCTCCTAGTACAAGCAGATGGAAGTGACCTCTCACAAAGGCAGCCACGTCCCCCCTCTCATAGAGCAAGAGCTTTGAAGTATTCTTCTGAGCAGAGAGAGCAAGATTATGATGTGCAGGGGGATTGATTTGAGAGAGCGAGATCACCGCCAGTGGACTCCTCTAACCAAACTCCTGTTTTCCCTTTGCTGTGCCACGCATTTGTTGTTGCTGTTTTTACAACACTGCCTCTGATGGAGATGACAGCTTACGCTGAGTGTGAAGTAGTATTTTTATGCTTTTTCTTGGCTTCTTTGATTATATCATTGGCTCCAGAGGGTTCAGCACTGTTTATTTTTGTATTATTGTGGAGTGTGCAGCTCGAGAGGGAGGGATTGTTCACACCAAGCTAGCAGGGTCAGATCCACAGGCGTCTCTCTCTCTCTGTCTTTTGTGCAAGGAGAGAAAGAGTTTAAGCGATTTCTCCCAGTGGATTGCTGGAGAATTTATCGGCGGGTGGCTGGCTATCACAGATTAAGGGAAATGTCGATCAGTAATGACCCCTCTACATGTTAGTATTGCAGTAAAGCCAAGCTTTTATGTCAAAAAAATCGGAGTGGGGGCTATTACACATGACAGGGGTGATCAAGGGACTGTGGACCGAGGCTAGCATTATTAAATATTGACTACTCCTGTGATTTATGTAGAGCTTCAGGGAAAAAGTGACTTTTTAACCGTTACATATTCTTAAGTCTCCGAACCCTACCATTTATCTCTTTGTGGAAATAAAGTGTGTGTTGGCTGCATATTTCTTACTCCCAGTTGAAAAAGGGGGAAATAACTCTTAAAAAAGGAGACTGATGCTGTTGCGGCAATCGTTTTATAAACCGCCAAAAGCGGAATAGGTAAATTGGAAGCAATTATAAGATTTGACCAAAAAAAGGCTGAGCTAGTTGTAGATGAAAAAGAATGATTCTTTTAGGGCATAGAGCTCAGATAAATTAATTGTGCTTGTTTATTTTTGCTTAAACAAGTAATTTTTACAAGTTCTGGGTGTGTTTTTTCTTCTTCTTTCATTTGCACAGTAATTTAAAACGTCAGCTAAAGACTGAAGCAATGGAGGAGAGATACATTTGTGGCTTCCAATCATTGGGGTACTTCATGCCTATTGATTTCTTTATGATGCTGCATTTAGAAGCCTTTAGAAGGGGAAAGGGTGGAGGTTATGGACTTACACACACGTCTCACTTCTTCCTCTTCCCGTGAAGGTAGAAGTCTATCTGGTCCAGAGGAGAGGTGAGAACTTGGGGGAATTAATTCCCTTTTAATTTGCAAGCAGGGCCGTATATCCTGCGGTCGATTGCATTACAGTAAGTGGTGGTGGCTGGGGACTTGGAGGCTTGGCTCTTGACCTCTTGGTTAATGTGCACACATGCATTGGTCTGACTGAACACATTACAGCCAATAGGTGGGAGTGTTGAAGAGATATTTAAATTTCTGTAATGGTAATTTTGTAATGGTAGGTTGAAATTGTGATGCCTTTTTAAGCATGTACTATTGTTAATGTTGTGATGTAATGGTAGGAGCAACAGATTTTCTTACAAATTGTGTTGTACAAGTATTGTCTCTGCAGATTAAGTAGAATAAGCGAACGATTTTTAAAGAAAGGTTACACACTTCACCTTTAAGGTGTGTGTGTGTGTGTGTGTGTGTTTGTGTGTGTGTGTGTGTGTGTGTGTGTGTGTGTGGGTGTGGGTGTGGGTGTGTGTGTGTGTGTGTGTGGGTGTGTGTGTGTGTGTGTGACTCGTAGTCTTATTTGGGTTGTGAATTTGAAAGGGCAAACACATTTCTCTTGGGGGAAATTTTAGAATCCTTTCATTGCGTTTTATTTCGATAATGCTTATTACGGCTAAGTATGAAGTATGTGGGCATATCGGTTATTTTTAATGGATTTTCTTTGTTTCCTTTTTTTAATACAGCTCTTTATAAGGCTTTTACCAGATTGACAATATGCTCACTCAGTTTTTTTCTGCCATTATTTATAAAATTGTATTTCTATTTTTTCCGCTTTTTTTTTTTTTCCGTCTGTGGATCCGGCTTCCTGTGTGTTGAATCAATGTCTGAGCTGGCAGAGCAATCAATCCCTATTTCTGGATTAAGATCCAGACAGCCAAAGCCTGGGCTTCCCTGTGTCAGCAGGGGCACTGTGGTTCACACACACACACACACACACACACACACACACACACACACACACACACACACACACACACACACACACACACACACACACAAAGTGCAAAGTGTCAGGCATCCTCTCAGTCTAAAAATGGTCAGTGTGCTTAAGTTTTTTTTAGTTTTTTTAAGAAATATTAACATTAATTTATAAGATAAGTTTGATCTGTGAACCAAAATACCCATGCATCATGCTGACACCTCGCTGTCAATGATCCAAGAAAATTGGATCTGTATTTAGGAGCTTATTGGCAAAGTGATCATCATCCAAGTTCCTGAAGTTGTCCACAGGTCAGCGTGGCTCTAAACGTTTGATGGGGCTTTGTGGATGTTAAATTGTGTCTCTGTGTGTTCCAGGTCAGAACTTCAGCAGTTTCGAAACACCACAGACAGAGGCGAGAGAGCTGCTCAGCACTGGTAAAGAAGGCCAGTGGGTTTCCATAGAAGGACTGCTGCCGTATTCTAATTACACCGTGCTGGTGAAGGCCTGCAACAGTCAGGGCTGTGTAGAGAGCTCTCCCACCAGCGTCTCTCTCCCACCAGGAGGTCAGTACCAAACACAGCTTTCTGTAATAGAACAACATTTACATTTGTTATACAGTACACGGACTAGGTGAATTGACACATGCCACACGTTGATTGTATGTACCATTCATTTAAAGTTTGGAACTTTGCTTATCCACAGAGAACTGTTATTGTAGAAACCACTGGTTCCAAACACAAAATGTAAGAAATTTCTTTTTTTGACATGGTAGGATTATTATTCAAATTTTATTGTATTTTATTTTGCAGATACTTTAATCCAAAGTTACTTGTATTTGCCACGTATATTTATTTATTTAAAGGTGGGGTACAGTATGTGATTAGCAAAACAACCGGCAGATTTTGAAAATACACAATTCAAATGGTCCTACCTTCTTTCCGCAACGTTGGCTCTGACTCCACCCATTCGAAGAACATGGACGTGCAATCATGCACGAGCGAAAACTCAGATGCGCGAGAGATTGTAATGACGATTTACTACTAATCATGGAACCGGCTTTACTGACGAGATGCGCATGCGCATTTTTTTTACACGATTCTTACCCACAAAAAAAGCACTAAAGAGTTTATAACTACATAGTTTTTCCCACCATGACCAATAAGGAAATTACAATGACAAATTTTCCAGTAGGCATAATTTGGACCTGCATGGCTGCTTGTCAGGTAGTGGAAGATGGTCTCCCATTTAATCAAATATCGACATAATGTCCTCGGTTTTGGTTGGTGGTAAATGCGGTGTTTTTGGCCGTCGACGTCCTCCTGATCCATCATCGCACATTACATTCATCTACTCTAACGTTACTCTCTTCGAAGTTCAGACTTCCCGCTACTTTTTCCCTCTTCCTCCTGCCCGCCGCTGCAACTGTCTTCTTCTTCGATAGTAGCCTAAGCTACTGTCTGTCTGTATACTGCCAACCTGCTTTACTGGAGGTCTAGCAACCCAAGTGCAAGCCACTTCACAGACACAGATAGTTGCATGTTCTTAACACAATCAGAGCGTAAAAATACGGGATATATTACGGGAAAATACTAAAAGGGGATGACAGCGGGAAAAGAGCTAAAATACGTGAGAAACCCGGAAAAAACGGGGGGGTTGACAGCTATGGCTTCTAACTCAGTGGCTGTAAGTGGGTTAGGAATAGGATTTCAAGTTATTTTGAAAAAATTGACAAAAAATAGAATCACATACCCCACCTTTAATGATTTATTTAACAATTAATTAATTAATTAATTTTTTGTTTAATTATTTTATTTATTTGGGGTGGAAAGGGTGATTGCCTTATTGAATAATAATAGTAGAGACTGTCACGACGAAAAATACTTAGGAAGAGAAAGCGGAAGTGGGATCAGGACATGTTGCAAGCCAGACTCGAAACTGTGTCACTTGTAGGAGCATCACGGCTCAGCGTATATGTAGCATACAGTATGTGCCATATATGTGGCAAGTGTTGCACCTTGTCTCTTTTCTTTTTTTTATAGGTAAAAAAAAATGAAATTATTAGATAATGAAATATGAAAAAGGAGTCGGTTGGAAGTTATGGAATCTAAATGATCCTCAGAAATCTCATAAACTCCACTGGCTGAAACGTCAACATCTGCCAGAAAGCTGACAAGAAAATTATTAGTGCAGTTAGTTGTAAATCAGTATGCGGTAACTCGCTGGGATTTTGTACACAAACCAAAATGATGCAATCAGCTGATATTGAATTTTTCCTTCCAAACACATCTTCATCAGTAAAATGTGTATTTTCGCATATGCAATTTTGAAGACATGGAGCATAAAAACACTATGTTTCCATAATACTGTCATGTTCTTCATTAACAGGCAGTCTGTAAACTTCAGCCCTGGTTCATATTTGACGCAGAGCTACAGGCTCTCTCCACTAATGTTTAATCACATGCCTCCACACAGGCAGAAAGCGAGCTGTTTGATCAGGCTGAATCTACTGGGCCCCATAACGCGGCTTTGTACGGGGCCGGCAGGGAGACATTGGACATCTGCTAGCTGACAGAGAACAATGCCCGCTGCTGGTGATCTAAAGACATGCCATTTCCTGTCTATGGCAATGGCAGATAAGAGCGTATGCACACAAGAGTAGCCACTATAAGTTTATTGCCACTCTAAGGAGCCACACTTTCCCACTGTTAAATTGTTGTTGATTTTAATTATGACTCTTATGGCTCCAGAATGTTCTTTTTTACGACCTTCTCAGGCAAATGAAAGGTAACAACTTATTGGTTAAATAGGCCTTGGTCCATCCTTCCTTTTACTTAATGGTGTGAGAACTTATTAAGCTGATTTATACAGAGAATGGCTGTTGGGAGGCATGTGACACGCACTGGGTTATATGTGTTTAAAGGAAAGGTAAATTACCATTGAGGAGATAAAAAAAGACAATTTAGTGATTTCTGTCTTCCCAACCCCCATCGTGTTCAGTGGGAAGGAATAGTTAGAAAAGAGGGGTCAATGGACACGTGTTTCTTTAGATGAGAGTGGATATTCAGTGCAAACATTACAGCGTTATGATTCATGTTTGATATTTTTTCACTTTCTTGTTTCTCTCCCTCTTACTCCTTTTCACTCTTACCCTGTGCCATAACTAGGTGCAAAGTGATAAGGTTTTCATCCTACTGACTATTTTCCCCTACAAAATAAATGTTAATAAAAAATAATAATAAATAATTTTATAATAATTGATAGCTTCCTGAATTCTGTTTCAGATCTTTCCCTCGTTACCCTACCACTCTCATGCCTGTTTTAGCTGAGGGATCATCGGACAATCACTGTAGCTGTCGAAACATTATATTATATTATATTATAATTATTTTAAGCTTCCTGAATTTCAATTAAAGCTCTTGCTACTCCACCATTCTTATACCTGTTTTAGCTGAGGGATCGTCGGACATTAACTTGTATCTTGTTTGTCTCATATGTAAAAGTAATCTGACCCTTATGTTTTGGCCAGACAGCTGCAAATTCCCTAGCCAGGACCCATGAATCCACAGAAACACACACACACACACACACACACACACACACACACACACACACACACACACACACACACACACACACACACACACACACACACACACACACACACACACATTTCCTGATCAAAGAAATGCCATTTGGCCTGATAACCTGCTTTGCTTAAACGTTCTATGACAATTATTATTCTGTCTGTACCTGAAAGGGGAATCATTTTCCTGTAGGGAAAAGAAAATGAAGTTGCTCGGACACGTTTCATGAACAAACATCAGCGTTTGAAACCCTAGAGCTCTGCCATTGTCTCATCTCTCACGGAGGTGAACGGAGCGCTCATTCCCAGAGGAGTGCGTATGGATTGAGGATTGATTCGGTGGAATGGGACATGGCCTTGCATGTTCTCAGATGATGAAGCTGACCTGTAAACGCCACTCCATGTTAATGCCCAGTCTTTAAATACAGACCAATCGCTCTCAGACGGCCCCGTTAAAAAAACGTCAGCACACCCAAGTTAAAGTTCTGCGAAATTGTTCAAGTTCAACACAAAGACATAAGTATAAATTTTAAATACCACACTTTTCCCTCCACTTCTTTCAGTAGATCTTTTGGTTTGTCTGAGCTGAACTGAAGCCTTGTCTCAAACTGTCCTTGTTATATCAAAGAACAGACGGAGTAGAAGGCTTAGGATACAGACGAAACATAAAAGTGCATAGTTTAAAATGATTAGTGACACTTTTGATATACCTGAGGAAGGAGGGAGGCGAAAAAAAGGAAGCTTCATGCCGACTGTTTGATGAAATAAGGCTGTGAGGAATTAACTCTTTTGTCAATAGGTGTCTTACTCTCGTTAGAAGAGAAGCACTGTCTCTCTCTTTCCTCTCTATACAAACTTTAGGGAAGAAAGCAAATACTTTGAACATATTGTTTATTCCTCAGTGTGCAGAACATACAGGTTATTCCTGTATTTTTTGGTACAGTAGTCGAGGGCATACGCAAGCATACACTGTATGAAACCTTTTTTCAAAGAATTTTTTCTGTGCCCACGTAGAAATAGTATAGAAACGATACGTCACCATGGCAGTTGGAACAACATTTCCAGCTTAGATCTGCCACTGTTGTGCTTTTTGTTCATGTATACACTTATTAACAGTGCTAAATTTTAATGATCACTTTCATTTCATATGAAAACGTCCCATATTGCTACTGCTGAGACGTTCAGACACAAAGAACACTCTAAAATGCTCTAAAATGCAGCGCAATGGACTTCTTTAATTCACAGCCTTTGATTTGATAATCGCAATTTAAAGTTGATAACCTTATCGTGCAATTGTTTTTCGTAGACTAGTCCTACGCAATGCCAGCAAGGAACATTCTAACCCTGACAGTGCAGATAGGCCTTTTGTATTGTAACATCTAGCCCTTTAATACCATATCTAAATCTACAGAAAACCTTTTTTAATGCATAAGTATTCTTCTTACATATATCATGTTATGAGGTAGAACATAACAAATATGACCTTTGTCTCCTTTTATCGAATATTTCTGTGCAGTTGGTGGTCTCTTGATAAATTCAGTAATCATTGGTGCTCTTTTAGACTATGTGTGTGTGTGTTGGTGTTGAGGTCCAAACTATGTAAAGTAGTATTGGCATCTCTGAGCTGCGGCAATCTGTAGGGACATGGTCCAGACCTGTCCATATGCTCATCATCATCATTATGTTTATGACTGGTTGGCTGGGCTTTGCACTGTTTATTCCTGCCCAAAAGCCATAGCAGCAAAGGCAGATGGAGGAAAAGAGTGAAATGGCTTTCATCCCCAAGTCCATCTAGCAAAGCCCTATCCACTCTTCTCAGAGCAGTAGCATCCCTCTGCCGAGCTTTTTCTTGCCTAATACTAGCACATGGACATTATGAAAATTGCAGCTTGGCAGTAAAACTAATTTTGGACCACTGATTTGAGTGATGATCTGACCCCCGCTGAGCACGAGCCACGTCCCCGCTCTCACATGCCAGCCTATGTAGGGTTTGGTTCAGGCATCCGCATCGTCTCTACCTTCTCCGTTCAATCAGGCTGTCACCCTGTCCTCCTAAATGACGCATGGGTACGTCAAGCTTTTGAAAGTCCCACAACAGCTTGGCATATCCATACTCTTTATTGACATAATTGGCAGTTCCATCTCTCATCAATCAAAGTATTAACATCTTTTTTTCTTGCTTTAATGTCAATGAGTTGATCTCATTTAGTTTGTTCTCTGTACACCAGAGACCACGGAACCAGGAATTTAGTCTCACCCTCATAACCCCTTTGTTTGTTTGTTTGTTTTAGCTTTGGACATCGCGGGCGTATTCAATTCTAATTTGTATTCTATCAAGGCGATTCTATTTCAGTGGGGCCAAAATGACTTAAGTAATCAACAGTTATTGAGTTCTTGTTGCTGGACAAGAGGAGGGTTGATTGAGAATGAGACTTCACTTAGGGAAAGGACTTCACTTGAAGCATTGGAGTGCTGTATTATTGAGGCTGATTCTGACTAGATTGCTCCTCAGAATAGATGATTTTTGCCTGGAGTCCTCCCTAAGCACTGAGACAAGCCCCAGAATCAAGTTGTTTTCTTATGTGATGGCTGAGATGTTTTCATGTGCTTCCAGGCAATTTTGTAATATAGTTTCAATGACTTGTGGATAATATAAGACATTTGCAAATCATGAGATCTATGTTGAAATGCAGTTACATTTTGGTCAAAAATTATTTATTATTATACATTTATATATTTTTAATCATTTTTGAATTGTATTTGTTTATTTTAAAATATTATATACTATTAATTATTATATAATATTATATTATTAATCAAATTATAGTTGACCAGCACTTTTTCAATCAAGGGTATTAGTTATTGATGTAAAGTATTAATATTGTGAAACTCACAGATGTTATTTGAATATGTGTGTATGAGGATATGTGTGTAAGTGCCCTGGCCACTGAGATTGTGTTGAGGACGGATGACTCTCGCAGTAAATAGAAGCCGCAGTATTATCCGCGGGGTTGATGGTGCGTTGGGTTAGAAGCGAGGCGAGGAGGCTCAGAAGGGGCCAGGAAGTCCTTGTAAATCAGAGGCGCAGAGAGCTGACCGCACCATTAGACAAGTGCCATTCACATTCTCCGCCCGTCTCTTGACTCTCTCTCAAAAAACAGAGGAATTCTCTCTTTGTCTGTCTCTTTCTCTCTCTCCAATCTGTGATATGCATATGTGATATTCCCATTGGCAGAATATTAAATATTTTAAGCAAAAAAAGGAATGCACTGTATATACTTGTACTATCTGAAAAGAATGTATATATAAATTTCAGATTTTAAAAAATATATTAAGCACAGTCTTTATGTAATATATTGCCATTTCTTTCAGCAACCTATACACTACCATTAAAACATTTGGGGTTAGTAAATTTTTTAAATGTAAAAAAAAAATAAAAAAAAGATTCTTATGTTTACCAGGGCTGCATTGATTGGACCAAAATCCAGTAAAAATAGTTATTTTGTGAAATATTATTACAATTTAAAGGGTTAATTCGCCAAAAAAATTCTGTCATTAATCACTCGCCTTCATGTGCTTCCAAACCTGTAAAAGGATAAAAAAAATAATAATAATAATAATTGGTGCAAACAAAGCACTCATGTTGCTTCATTCAATTCAATGCTTCATGAAAACATGAACATGAACAAAACATAAACAGACATGAAAGCTGAATTTTAAGCAGCCATTACTCTAGTCTTGCACTTTGTCCAGTGTCATATAATCCTTTAGAAATAATTCTGTACCACTTTGTGCTGCTCAGTATTTTTTTGGGGGGATATATTCTGGATCTTTTGACATGACATATGTTGACATTTATGAGTCATTGAAAATTTTGTTTCTATGTCAGTAATGTTGATGCTTTTTTATATTTTATGTTTTAACTTTTGATAAAACCACAAGTTCAGATAAATCTAATGGTTGTCCAAATATCTGTAACATAGCTGAAATATAATGTCGGCAACTGATCGAAGACCATTCTTTCCCTTTAAAACCCTTTCATAGAACCCTTCAGGGTGTACATTAGGTCCTCCATACACACACAAAGTGTGTCCTATTGCGAGTGTTTGTTGTCCAGCATGTGTTGTAGTATATATACAGTAAGCTCACCCCTACAACGCTCCCATTCCCAGCAGTGTTTCTACCCATGTTCTTCAGCATATGCTTTTATGCAGGTCTTTTCTCTGCTCCACTTCACCTCTGCATCCTCTCCACATACAGCTCCAGATGGCCTTCTGCCCCCCAGGCTGGCAGCTGCCACCCCCACCACGCTGCAGGTGTCCTGGGCTGCTCCAGCGCGCCACAACGCTCCCGGACCCCTGCGCTACCGGCTCCAGATGAGAACTTCAGCTTACCCACAACTTCACCAGTAAGCTCAGCTCAACAAAGCAATCAAGACCGTTTACTGTGTACACATTTACTTTTCTACACTAGTGCAATCATCAGCGAACCATAGTACATTTTGTGCTGAAAATACAAAATGATCTAAGACAGTGAATCTGGAGACATGCGGGATACATTTGATCTGAAGAGAAGAAAGCAGCAGTTAGCTTGTTGTAGTGCAGATGTACAGGAATATCAAATAATAGGCCTAGACCAGGGCTGTCCTTATGGAAAAAAAAAAGAAAGAAACAAATGTTTTATCTAATATGTATGCATTACATGCTCCCTGACAACAAATTGCAATTTAATCAGAAATAGGGGAATTCTCATTTTGTTGTAATAAATAAATGACTAGGCGCATGTATTATATATCACCCTCATTTCCTGGGATTCTTTTGAAATGTATTTCATTGTTCATGTGATTTATTTATTATACTCCATGGTAAATTTGATCGTGAAGCTCTGTGGAAGTTGACGCTTCTGAAAAACCAGCGAAGATTTGTTCCAATCAGCAAGACAGTAAGCCATTTAATGCAGCGTGATTATATCTATTTTTTCATTTCAGTTCAATAAAAATATCAGCTTGTATTTTCACCAGAATAATGACATATTCTAACCATGGAAGTTGATGCGCACAATTAATCCTCAGATCACGTTTGATTTGATGTGCTAACTAATCAATGGAAAAGATATTTTAATAATTTTAAAGGACCCATTAAGTCAGTATTGGAATTGCAGTCTTTATCGAGAAAACAGGCTAAATATTGGTTATCCTGCTCTACACAGTGTTTTTTTTTTTTCATCAAAGAATGCTGAAAAAAATTAATAGATCACGGTTTCTACAAAAATATTAAGCAACACTACAGTTTTCAACATTGATAATAATAAGAAATATTTCTTGAACATCAAATCAGCATTAGAATAATTTCTGAAAGATCATATGACATCATAGACTGGAATAATGATGCTGAAAATTCAGCTTTGCCATCATGGGGAAAATTTACATTTTAAAATATATTAAAATAGAAAACAGTTATTATAAATTGTAATATAATTTCACAATATTTTCCAGTATTTTTTATCAAATGGATGCAGCCTTGGTGAGCTTAAGAGACTTTGATATGTCCTGTGCAAGTTTTCTATTGCAATAGGAAATATGTCAACGCGTGGACAAAAATTTGCTTTTGTTGAAAGTCGAAGAAAATGAAGATTCCAGAATGCAAACCCATCTACTGGATGTCAACTAATCATTTTTTTCCCATGTAACGCTGTTAAGTTTATTGTAACATGTTTTCGCATGTACATTTATTTCTGTCTTCAGGTTAATGGACAATGAGACCACCGTCTTTAGTCACATGGTGAAGGAACTGGAACCCTTTACAGAGTATCATTTCAGACTGCTGGTGTCCAACAGCCACGGAGAAACCAGCAGCCCATGGGTCTCTCTTTTCACTGCACAAGACAGTGAGTTCCACAACTGACACACACACACACACACACACACACACACACACACACACACACACACACACACACACACACACACACACGCACACACACACACACACACACACACACAATGTTCACAAACAGACGCAACAGAAAATCATTAAGCACACAAAGAGTGTGTTGTGTTTAACCACATGTCACGCGGTTCCTCTGTGAGGCTTGTCCAACAGAAAAGAGCAGGTGTTGAGAGAGAGAGAGAGGGCCAGTGGGCAGAGATCTCTAGTTAAAGGTACACCTCTTCCACATGACCTTGCCGGTGTCATTTTGGACTGATTACTGTAATAGAATCATATTAAGGATCATAACAGACACTCTCTGCTAAGTTATAAATTAATTATACTTCAGCCTATTAGCACATACATTATAATTACTGAGCCAGTATTTGCATACACTCAGATTGCACTGTATTATGGAGTCTGGACCATCACCTCTTCATTATCATGCTTAGAGAATACCCCCTCTCCCCTCCCTACAATGCCCTGCAGCACTTCACAACTTCTGCTTTTGGGAAGAGTTTTCCCTCCATCTGAGGGCAGAACTATGTGAGCTGAGTAACATTCACAGCCTCATTGAGACTTTTTGTTCAGTGTCTTATCTTGGAATCTGCTTTGGTCTACTTGTGTTGGACCATGTGGCTGTATACTTGGTCTTGCACTTAGCAATTAGCATTCTTAATGGATGCTTAACATGACTTTCATAGGTTGCATAGTTCTCTAAGAGGATGTCACAAAATGGCATGCCTTGAAGATACTGCATTAGATACGTTGTTGACCACTCAAGAATATGTGTAGTAGTTTAAACTGGGTTGAATGAAAACAGCTTTTGGTTGGTTAGTTGATTAGTTGGTTGGTTGGTTGGTTGGTTGGTTGAATGGATGGATGGATGGATGGATGGATGGATGGATGGATGGATCGATGGATGGATGGTTGGATCAACTCAGTTTTTTTATATTATTATTATTTTTTGATTGTGTGGCTTTGGATAAAAATTTTTTTTGTAATAAATGATCACTGTATAAAAGTACTCTAAAGTGTCAGTGTGACACTGACATCAGTGATACATACAGTATATTTGCCATCTGTTTTAAGTTAAAGGGGTCATATGATGCGATTTCTTGTTTTCCTTTTTCTTTAGTGTGTTATGTAGTAATTAGTGCAAGTATAAGATCTGCAGAGTTACAAAGCTCAAAGTGTCAAACCTAAAGAGATATTCTTTATAAAAGTTAAGGCACAGCAAGACTCTCCTAAAACGCTTCGTTCAAACACCCCCCCACAAATCTACATCAGTATGTGGTCGCTGAGTTTCATAACACCACCCAAAAGTATATGCAAAGAAAGAAGGCGTAACTTTTATTCTTGCTGTATTATTGTTGCCGCCATGTCATGGAGACGCTGTGTTTTTCGTTGCGAAAGCCAAACTACTTAGTTTGGCCTTCCAACAGAGGACACAATTAGAAAACAGTAAGGTAAATACATCTTTGTAAGTACATTCTGGTGCTACTGACTCGCAGATACAGCCTGTAAGTATGTTTTCATTTTAAGAATTTGCTACTGACTAGTCAAACTCGAGTTTTGAGCAGTATAGAGTAACGCTTGTATGTCGTTTCTACGATCTCAAATGCAGACATGGTTTTAAATTTACATAGTGTTCTCTCCCCTTTAGCGGCTCTAAGCGTAAAAAGACAGTAAAGTCATTATAATCAGTAATTATGTCCTCAGTGAAATAAAACCTTACCAATCTGATACGATCTGGTCCAGTCGCGCTGGCAAAGTTGACTGATCTGCTTGGTCATCTGCATTTTCCGTATCAGATTTGGGCTTGAATTGATAAGGTAGTGTTTCACCTGTCATTATTGCTTTGGGAGCTGATGTTCCAAATTTGGATAATGGGCGTCACATTTCCCTCACACGCTTAAGGTTTTCGGGCCAATCACAATGCACTGGATCGCTGGCCAATCAGAGCACACCACGCTTTTCAGAACGATGAGCTTTGAAAAAATCGAAGTTTTTCAAAAAGGCGGGGCATAGAGGAGCAACAATAATGTACAGTATGTGTAAAATAATGACTTTTTTAAACCTAAAACCGCATAAACACATTGCATTAAACCAAATACACAAAATAATGTTCTTTTTAGAACCATCATATGACTCCTATAAAACTCATATATATATGTTGGATTATTCTTGGTCCTAAAAATATTTAAACATTTAAGTAAATATATTTCATATATTATTTTATGAAATAATAAATAAATAAATAAATAAATAACTATAGTATTTAATGACTATAGTATATACGCCTATAATATTTAAATAAAGTATTTGAGATTTTTAAGTTACTTTGGAGCATTTAAGTAATTGAAAATCATTTTTAAATGTGACTTTAAAAACCCAGTATGTAAATATTTATGCAAACATTTATTTAAATATATTTTATGCAAATATTTATTCATTATAATTCAATAAATATTAATATTATGAACCTATTTAAATACATATATTTATTCAATATATTTTCTTAAAATATCTTTATGCAATACTTTTTAGGGCACCGATGTTTGTTGATACAGTATTCGTGTATAAAACAGAAATTGGAAAGATTTTTAAAACATGAAGGCTAAATGTGTTGTTAGTACTTTATTTTGTTTAACATTGCAATATTGAAACTGGCACATTTATGTATATACTCTTCCATATGCCAAAACTGCGATGACCCACCATGCACCATATTAGCAGCTCTTCTAAAAGTCACCCTAATTCCAAGTAAGCGACATGTCAAATCCTGATCAGCATGGTATATAAATCAAAACCATCCTCCTCCTCACTTTCCATCTGCATGTATCTGGCAGCAGAAATGAGCCCTTCACTCTAGCTGTATTTACTCATCTCTTTCCTTGAGGCAGGGGTGATGACTTTGAGAACAGGTGGGCATTACCAAGAAGGAGAGAAATGATTGTTATTGTTAAAGAGAAAAGCCCTTTATTTCTTTTCCGAAATGAGCTGTGAAGAGCCTCAACGCGGCATATTCGGCTCTCTGCGGCAGGATTATGGGGAAAGCGTGCGTTTTAGTGGCTCCTGGCACTGCTAATAAACACTCTCACACATATCATCAGCCACCCCATCAACATGAAATAGTACCCGGCAAAGCCGCACTAAATTAACAGTAGGAAAGAATTGAGGAGATTCTTCAAAATAATGTGTCCAGCCGCATGATAAAGGAAGAGGAGAGGATGGGCAAGGTGAAATAGGAGGAAAGAAACGTATGTCATATTTTCTTTAGCTCTTTTTCTTCTGTGATAGGGTCCCAGTCGGCCGGCACATCTTCATCTCTAATTTAGAAATCCCCTCTAGATCGATTTCTCCACCTCTGTGAAATGTTGTTCACAGCAGCACTATAGCTTGTGTGCATGAGCTTCCCTATATAAGATCACAAACAGTGTCTCATTAATACATTTAAATATTTGAATTATCATATTTCGCCGTCTTATTTGGATTTAACATTAATGTTCTGTTACCACAGCTTTGGTTGTTTTTAGTAAAAAAGTAATTCACTGGTTTTATGGGTTGCACAGAATAGTCAACTTATCATGGAGCAACATGATAAGAAATCTTTAAGAAGTCCACTTTTACGCTCTGTTTCCAACAGTTAAAATGACAAATGAATGCATCACGTGCAGATCACGTGCACAGATATATTAAGTAGTGCAGAAATGTATTGTCAACACTGTTCTGGGATTTATATAGGTAAATATATATTTGTTGTGTTCGTCACAAGAAGAAATTATTGCATTCATATCTGTCAACTCTCATTTTGACCGTCATCTGACAAACAAAGTTACGATTCGGATATATTCAACTCTTTTCAGACTACATTTTGGGGATTTCTAGGCATTGTATTTCATGTCGCATTTTGTTAATGTTGATTTCTCACAGCTTGTGTGCTTTTCCTGGGCGAATTGGAGTGAACTGCGGCACTAATAGTCTCATGAACGCACACGTTGTGCAGCCAAGGTTAGGATTTTTGTAAAATTATTAATGCTGGGCAACGATTAATCGCGATTGATTAAGTGCAAGAGGGAATTTCTTCTTTTTTTTTTGTGGTCCAAAAATAGAAAGAACAGCATACTGCATTACAACAACACCAGGGTAAGTAAATTATGACTTAATTTTCATTTTAGAAAATGGTAATGCCAAATTGTATCTGGTATATTATAAGTTTCTGGTTTGGTGAGTACATGAGCCTTACTGATGGAGCTGTGGGAACACTCACAGTAGATCTGTCTGTTTTGGTCTTTTTGTGCTGCAGTATGTCAGAACACTACTAGAAATCTCCTTAGTGAAGATGTATGAGCATTTTAAGTATTCAAAAGGCCCTCATTCCTCTCCTTTTTATCATTCCATTAAGATTTTATAACCATCTTTTTAATGTAATTCCATCCATGAATTTTTACCCCTTTGACTTGACAGGCGTTTCTGTGAACATAAACTTTGGCATGTAGAAGAGCCCTTTTCTGTCTTCTCTGGCTGTGCTAAAGCGCATTGGTTTGTGTGCTTCGAGTGACATATAAATAAAAGGGTTTAGAGGGAAAATTGTAGGGGACTTTTTTATATTAAATCTGATGTATTAAAAGAATATTTATAGTTAAAATTTTTAATTTGTTCTCTCCCAAGATTTTAAGATTTATTTTTTCTTTCAGATTAACATCACTCTTTTCTACAGTGATATGGTTCATTTTGTAAATAGTACTGTTAATGTGAGCACGGAAACCTTATACAGTATGTTTTAATTTCTTGAATTGGGTGACTTTAAATAGAGTCATCCCCAAACTTTATTATTATTTCATCTTGATATTAATTTTCACCCCTTGTGTAGTCGTAAAAATGTTGTGCAACCACACCTGTGCAGATCACCTTGAAATAAGTAACTTACTGTACAATAGTGTACACTTCATCAAGTTCAAAACTAAAAGAAATCTTTTAGAAAGAATTTATGATTTTTTTGTCATTTTCCTTTCAATCTTCTTTTCGCTAAACAGCTTCTTGAAAGTAGCATACCGACATACGTCCTAGTTGACATCAGCCACGCTAACCTTCAAAGCGATCATATTGTCACAAGGACCTCTGCAATGCTAAAAATAATCCTCTCTTTCCTTCACGTTCCCCGGTCCCCCCCTCCTTGCCTTGTCACTTTGATTGTGTTATTATTATGCTAACCAAATCCTTATAAATGTGATTTAAGGCTCGGCGGCCCGCGCTCTTGTTTTCCCTTCTGCTGTAGCGATTTATAGTGGCCTAGGAAAGGCCTCTCTAAGTATTCCAAATGTCCTGAGATTACAGCTGTTGCCGATGCCTGATTGAGGCCGACTGCTGTTATTGCACTGTGTTCTTGCTTGTACCCTGAGAGCAGTAAAGCATCAATAAAATCAAAAGCACCTGCATCTTAAATGAAATTTCAATTGAAAAACTTAACAGCCCTTCAAATTGCGGAATTTAACGCAGACCAGTAAAGCTTAAATAACACTTTGCCTCTGCAGAGTGAAAGACCAGGCAGCTGAGCCGAGGAAGGAAGGAAAGAAGGCAGGCCGGGGGATGAAGTAAGGAGGGGTGGTTCACGTTCAAGGTGACTTGATTGTCTCATGTGGTAAAATTATTTACAATTAAGGAATTTCTCCTGAGAGCCACATTGGATTTGCCGGTGAGCACCTATGCGGGCGTTTTTGCGGTGGCGGCGGCCGTGAGCTTTTTCAGTATTCATGGACGCTCCTGAACCTTTGTGGTAATTGAATCAGTTAGAGTGCTGAGTGGAGTAAGCATAAAAACCTGTTAACCCAAAGGTCAGATCTGTGCATTGTTTATTTATCAGGAGGGAGAGGGAGCGAAATCGGCAGGGCCCCTTTACAGACACAGTAAAAAATTACCCCCAAAAATAACAGCTACTAGATGAATGGAGAAATCTGGGTCGGAATCATAAGCAGGCTGTATGAAGCGCAAATGGAGGGGGCTTGAGTTAGGGTTAGGAATGACTAATGGGAATTAAACCTCTTTATTTCTTGACATCATTTCGTGATCCGGGTTGTTATGATAAAGCAATTATATTTTTAAAAAGGTCAGTTTATTTAGATAATGCAGTGCATTTACTTGTACTACATATTGAACACACTTGGGTTTATAAAACAATAGTGAGACGATATCATGCCAGCTGATAGCGCTGTTTGTTTGCACCTACAAGATGTGCTTTTGTACCGATTTGCTATAGAAATTTGCGATTCAGTTAACGGAACAAAATTTGTATGTGGCAAACAGGTCCGTTCTGAGTGTTTGGTTGAGGCTTAAAAAACAGTTGAACAGTAATATTGAAATATTATTACAATTTACAATAACAATATCCTATTTTAATGTATTGTAAAGTGTACTTTACGAAATCATTCTAATATAGTGATTTGGTGCTCAATAAGCATTTCTTAATTTTTTCAATTTTTTTTATTTTGAAAATAGTTGTGATGTTTAGTATTTTTGTAGAAACAATGGAATTTACTATATACTATAGTTATTTTTTAGGATTCCTTGATTAATCTAAAAGTTCAAAAGAACGTCCTGGTTGCGTATGCAACCCACCGTTCCCTGAAGGAGGGAACGGAGGACGTAGTCGACGCGACTGAAATGGGATCACGCTAGGGAGCCTATCATCTTCGAGTACTATTGAACGAGCCAATGTAATTGGCGTGCGTGATTCGCATCACACACTCCGCCCCCGCGGCGCGGGTATAAATACGGAAGTGGATGCACGCACTAGTTGCTTTTCGCTGAGGAGCCGAGAGTAACCCGGGGTCAGCGGTGGTCCAGCGGTAGTGGCAAGGGGACTACGTCCTCCGTTCCCTCCTTCAGGGAACGGTGGGTTGCATACGCAACCAGGACGTTCCCTTTCAGTCGATAACGTCGGACGTAGTCGACGCGACTGAAATGGGATCAACCATTGAACACGCCACTAACGCTGCCACCTTCCAGTGCCTAAACCAAAGCCTCCTGATGCCCCCGTAAACTTAACGCGGGGAAGGACAGGGCTTAGGCCAGGGAAGTCACTGCTGTTCCTACAGGACCACTGGGAAAGCGTTCCCCGTACGTTGGAAGGAAGGGACGCTGCGGAAGCCACATCCAACCCGAGGGAGGAAATGTGGAGAATACACATATGAACTGGGCGGAAACCGGGCAGTCTAACATATGGAATGTCACTGGGGTGGCTCCAGCCTAAGACGGGGGGAGACACACCGGACAGTGACGGCAGAGAGACTCTGCCGAGGGAAGACACGGGCTCACCGCAGGGAGCCATATCGTGGAAGAATACACACATGGGGTCACCGAAGGGACCGCAACATATGGACCCAGCCTAACACAGGTTCCACACTGCTTACGAGTGGTAGGCCTAACACCAGACGTTCCGCACGTCCGACGTCGGAGGGGTGTGGAGGAACTCAACAG
The DNA here is from genome assembly GCF_051911475.1 of Siphateles boraxobius. NCBI lineage: Eukaryota > Metazoa > Chordata > Actinopteri > Cypriniformes > Leuciscidae > Siphateles > Siphateles boraxobius. Next base: position 33,874,609 of record NW_027508833.1, on the reverse strand, counting down.
GGTTCAATTTTAAGGGAACTCAACTGGAGTAGAAAGGCGCACGTATCCAGTCCATAGGAGGGGAATGGCGCAGCAAGCCGACACTTGAACCGGGCTCACGGTGAAACTGGCTTCATGAGAAGGGAGCCCATGGGAAGCAGCGGTTCAACTAGGTGTCGTCCAGCCCCCAACTCTAGAATCTGTTTAGCAAAGTATATCGTCAACGCCCAGGCGGAGCACTTTACACTCATCATAGAGGAGCTCAACACCTAAGTGGACATGTTGCATCTCGGATCTTTGCCGAAATGAAGGCAAGCACTAAGTGCAACTTTGCATGGAAACAGCCTTCCCTCTCTGCTGAATTCCAACAGATATTTGAAGAGCTGGTCTGAGGTCTATGACTTGCATTCTGTACACGTCCAAGCGAACGGACAGAGAAGCCAGGGCTGGATCTGCCTCCTCCAGGGCAGCGCTTGCAGGCTCACCACCTGCTCCTACTACGGGAGAGGTAGGAACCTTGGGCACAATCCGAGCCGGGGTCTCAGCTTGTGAGAGTTAGCCGGCCCAGACTCCAGGCACAATACGTTGACCGAAAGCGAGCAAGTCCCTACCCTCTAGTAGAGACCACGCGAGCAGGAGAACTGATATAACAGAATTTTTAACTCACTACCTGCAGTGGCTCAGGGGCGGTCTCTGCAGTGCAGTCGCACCAGGGACAAGGCCCAAGAGGATAAAGAGGGACACAAGGATTTACAAGACCTTGCTCCTCAGGAACCTGACGATCAGAACGTGCTTCTGCATACTTCTGCAACACGATGAGCGTCGTTTAAACACCGAGGCAACATCATTTTGAGGGTGATTTAGGAAAACAGCCTACTGCAACCCATTTTGCAGGAAAGAGAGCACTGAAGTGATCGAAAGCTTTCAGGATCTCCTCAGGGGAGAAGACGCACTTAACGACTAGGTTCCACTTCTAAAGGCGTAAGCACGCTACCCAATTCTAGGGGGTGCTCGCAGAAGTGATGGTAACTATCACATGTTCTTGTGATAGCCACCTGAACCTCCGCGTTCAGATGTAAGACCGCCCGGAATCTCCGGGGGAAGAACGCGTGTGCCATCGTGCCCCGTCCCCGAAAGAGTTTCCAGGGGAAGTCAGGAAGGCTGTTGAAGGGAACCAGGTCTAGTTGGGCCAATAAGGGGCAACTATGAAGACCTGTTCCTCTCCTGACATGGCACGTAGGTGCAAGTGACGGGCGCAAAAGACAGGAGCATTGCTCAACACAACATGTGAAGATCACTGGGCTTCAGGAGCATTTTCTGCTCAGCACTTGGGTGTGACAAGTTCACTGAGCTTCAGGAGCATTCCTGCTCAACACCTGAGTGTGATAAACTCACCGAGCTTCAGGAGCATTTCTGCTCAACACTTGAGTACGAAGAACCTCACTGAGCGACAGGAGCATTTCTGCTCAGCACTTGAGTGTGACAAGTTCACTGAGCTTCAGGAGCATTACTGCTCAACACCTGAGTGTGATAAACTCACTGAGCTTCAGGAGCATTTCTGCTCAACACTTGAGTGCGAGGAACTTCACTGAGCACCAGGAGCATTTCTGCTCAGCACTGCGTGTGATGAATTCACTGAGCTACCTGTGATGGACTCACTGAGCTACAGGAGCATTGCTGCTCAACACCAGAGTGCGATGAACTTCACTGAGTTTCAGGAGCAAATCTGCTCAACATGAAGAGTGATGATTTCACTGACTTGCAGGCGCAAGGCGACCATGAGTCGCAGTCACTTTTAGAAGGCTCACTGGGGTTCAACGCATTTCTGCGGGCCCCTGGGCCCGCTGAGTCCCAGTGTTTGTCCAAGGGTAGTCCGCTCGGTTTACCCAAACACTGGCGGAAAAATAAAACCGGGGGGGCAACTGAGCGGCCCCGGAATGGTCATGACCCAGCCGGACCCAGGGGATGGAGTCTCCACTTGCCCTGGCTATAACTGTCGTGAGGCTCGATGGCGGCACGATTGAGTAAGCGGGAGGAGTGGAATAAGGCGCCCTCAGAAGCGTCTGACTCCAAGGAGGAGGTGACGGGTGAGTTTGTGACATGCAGGGGAAGCTTGCGCAACGGTCGCAATGTCTAACAACTCGAGGCACGAATGCCCGTGTAGTCGGGGGTCGCCCAGGCCCCCGTTAAAACACGCCCTTTGTACATGGCCGCTCTGTTGAAGAGGGTTTGGCAGCAGACCGGGATGAACTATAGTCACACAGGGTGAGCTGCTCTGCCACGGTCACCTCGGGACTCGATCGTGAAGCTAGCGCTGAAGCGGTCACATATGGAGGGAGCCAAAGGCTGCGACTACCATATACCCCAGGAGCCTCTGAAAGTTCTTTCAGTGGGACCCTTTCTCACTTCAACACCAGCTGAACACATTCTCATTGGAGAGACATGTTGGACCGAGTACCTCTCCAAAACTAGAAAAGAGATACTCAGCCCGTGGGCGAGATTACTCTCTTCCAGTTGACCTGAAGACCCAACGGGCTCTGGAGCACTCGAGGGGAAGGACACTGTACTGATACTCCACCCTTAGACGCAACACACAGGATGGCCTGCGGTGCGGGAGGTAGAGATCTGAAGCACATGTCTTTCAGGTCAAAGCTGCAGACCAATCTTGGGCCAAGATGGTCACGACCCACCACCTAGTAGCACGAAGAACGAGTTTACAACTGGCCTTCGTACCGGCTGGAGGAGCGGCTATATCAAATCCTTCGCCAGCAGGATAAGATAAGCACGCACAAGTCAGGAGCACTGCTCAACACTCGGTGTGATGAATATCACTGAATTTTCAGGAGCACGTCTGCTCAACACCTAATGTGATGACTATCACTGACTTGAGCGGGGTAGCCGAGCCTGAGGTGGGGCAGCAAAGTAGAGAGAGTGGTGTTAGTGTGCTGTGCAACACTTACCTGTCTCCACAAGCGGCAGGGGGCGCGTGAGAAGGCGGATGACCGGGTCCTCGAACGCACCAAGCTGCCTGCTGGCGACCAAGGGGGAGCTGAGGGGTGTAAGGCTATACAGGGTCACACCCGCCAGACTGGCCCTCTTGGGACCCAGGAACAGATGAAATTGCTCTCTCTTTGAAGTGTGGGTACCGCTTGCTCCGCTTTTTTTTTTTTTTTTTTTTAGGGAGCCAGCGGCGGAACAGACACACACACAAACAAAGGCTCCACCCGGCCCTCACCCGGGGGGAGGGAGTGATCGTGCCACTCCAAGAGCATCTCATCCATTCCTGGGCGGCCCGCTCCGGAATGCTTTCGCTGTCGCTTGCCACCTGGCTTGGCAGCGCCTGGAGCGGGCTGGGCGTCTCTACTGCGGCCGGCTCCCTGCTGAGGCCTGGGTGGAGGCTGCTGCGGAGGCCCAGCAGGAGCGGCGGCCGGAGAACGCCCACGGCGACGAGCAGGCGGAGGAGCTGCCACCGGCGGCGGGTGGAGGCAGCAGCTGGCCACCGGGGCAGGATGTGCCGGATGACCTCCGTCTGCGCTTGAGCGGCAGAGAACTGTTTGATGCAGTTCTCCACCGCGTCGCCGACCAGCCCAACCTGGGAAATTGGGGAGACCAGGAACCGAACCTTGTCCGCATCCGCCATACCAACCAGGCTGAGCCAACGAAGGCGCTACTGGACCACCAAGGTGGACATCGCCAGACCGATCACGCACGCTACGACACCCGTACCCCGGAGGGTGAGGTCGGATGCAGTGCGGTGCTCACCTATGAGCGCACGGTCTGGATTACCCTCGTGCATGCCATGGGTGCCCTAGCCTGCAGCAATGCCATGGCACGCAAGAGGAAGGGGCTTGCCCACAGGCTTTGTAAGCTCTGCCCGTCGGAACGGACGAAACTCACAGGCCTTAGGGGGGAGACGAGGATCCCCCCAAAAGGCAGCGGCCGCCGGACACAGGTGCACCTGTGTCGACAGACCGCTCCAATGGAGGGACACCTCGCAACCCTTCACCGTTCCTCCATCAAGGGTAATGAGGGGGAAAAGCTATTCAGGCAGTTTCTGGCAGAGAAAGATGCTGTTCACCACCTGATAAGCTCTCCATGCATTTCGGGAAAGAAAGGCACTGGGGCGGCGAGCTGAGAACCAGCGCGGCCCGCCCCAAGATACCAAACTCCAGATTCCAACCGAGACTGAACGGGACACGGTGGAGGTTCCACTCGAGCCCGGCAGCCTCGGCGGCCCGTTTCAGCATAGCTGATAATTCTGGATCCGGCTCGGGCAACATTGAACTCCCGGAGGGAGACAATGCAGCCGAGTCATCATCTCCAGAAGTCAGCTCACCCTCTGATGCTGCAATCGGCGTCCTGTCCTCCAGGGGAGCCCCGAGTGAAACCGCTGGCCCACCCATTACAGATGGACCAGCAGACAACACAGGAGGCTCCAGTGGTTGCAGTGGAAGGGAGGAGTGAGGAGCCCACAGGGAATGGTTACCGGGCGGGACATCCAACACTATCCTCCGGTCACCCATCCCACACAGCACCCGAGGGTGGGGCATGGTAATGGGGACTCGCTCTCCGCGAACGAAGGCGAGTCTCGCCCTCAACACTGCGACAGTCATGTTCCCACAGTGAAAACATGAGCTGTCCACAAAAGCTGTCTCAGCGTGCTGTAAGCCAAACACGTGACACAACAGTTGTGACCATCAGAGAGAGACAGGGAACGACCGCACCCAGAAACGCACGGGCGGAATGACATCTTGAAAAAGACGCAAACGCACCCGTGTTGCTCTTTCAGAAAATAGGACCGTCACCAGTGCCGGAGCACACAGGGAAATGACCGCGGCAACACTGAACAGAGAACTGAAACAGTGAAGCACTCACTTTTCCGCCCTCTAACCAGCCATCAACACACACAAACATTTAGAAATTTGTTGCTGTTAAAACAGCAGTTGAGAGCTCAAAGCTCGCGATCACCGCTGCACTCGCGCTGTAGAACACCAGCACTGGGAGAGTCTTCCTGAAGAACACCGACACACTCGCTCGTTGTAGACAACAGCACTCTCAGAGACATCAAACGATCGGCTCCGAAGCGAAAGGCAACTAGTGCGTGCATCCACTTCCGTATTTATACCCGCGCCGCGGGGGCGGAGTGTGTGATGCGAATCACGCACGCCAATTACATTGGCTCGTTCAATAGTACTCGAAGATGATAGGCTCCCTAGCGTGATCCCATTTCAGTCGCGTCGACTACGTCCGACGTTATCGACTGAAAGGGAACTGCATTTCTTATATAGTGTTATACATGTCTTTACATCCTTGCTGAATAAAGGTATTAATTTCTTTAAAAAAAAAATTGTTTAAACTGTAGTGTACACAAATTAGTCTAATTTACATCGCAGAGCTGTTTTAGTGCATTTTGCACCTGGTTAAGGGAATTGTAGGTGGTTAGTGAATAAAGTAGCAGGATTTTGCACTTAAATAACATGCTAAAGTGGTACAACTGTGAAGTGAATTTGCTCCATCTGTGTGCTTCCTCTCTCTCATATCTCTTTGTTTTTCATTATTATTATTTTTTTTAAGTCATTACCTTGATGCTTGTTGTGGTGGCCTCTGAGCTTTGGGGAGAGAAAGAGTACATGTAGCCGGTTATGTCTCCTCTATACATAGTGAGTCAGTTGGGAGGTGATGGTGATGGGAGGTGGAAAGTGGGCCATCTGTGGGGAGACATCAGCAGCTCAGCACGGCTGAGAGAGAGCCAGTCACCTTGATCCACACGCCCTTGCCGGTACGCCATTACCGTGCTACCGTGGGATGTAAATGGAGGAGGAAAACATTACCTTCAAATGAGCTTTCATAGGGCCCCAAATATCAATCAGACAGCCCAGGCTCCCGTGCAGACAGGAGACACTTAAAATTCAACAAAACAACTTCACTTCAATTACCACATCTCATATATTCCTCCTGTAACTGCTTTCTTCTTTTCAAACTCTTTTACTCATCATTCTTCAGTTTTGTATTTCTTTCTGGGATTTCTTAACAGTTCTGTCAGGAAAATGGTATAAGAAATTACTGTAATGTAAATCTGCATCCATATATCGAGCCTCACAGAATGAGCACAAATAGTGCAATAAACCAATGTGACATTTTGGATCAGCATTATGCTGAAACCCAATAGCAATGCTCCACATAGCAAATAAAGACAAATCATCAAAATAGTATTTTCTCGATTTGCATTTCCTGAAGGAAATGCCAGTGCTTGCAAATCAGCAAAAGGTGTTCAGGTAATCTTAGGTTTTATAGGCCTCAGTTGTGTTTAAATGAAATTTGCTGCATTTGCCATTGTCATGATGCTTAGAATGCATCAGCTCAATTTTTTTTTTTTTTTGTCTATACCAGGGGTAGGCAAGTTTGGTCCTAAAGAGCCGCTTTCCTGCAGAGTTTAGCATACACAGGTGAGGTATTTTTTTTGTTTTGTTTTTTTTAGGGTTGGAGCTGAACTCTGCAGGACAGCGGCTCTCTAGAACAAAACTTGCCTACAAACAAAACTTGCTTGCAAACTTGTCTGGTCTATACAATGAAAGTCAATGGGGTCCGATGTTGTTTAGACTCCAACGTTCTTGAAAATATCAAAGGTATAGTTACAAAGTTATAGAACATGAGGGTGAGTAAAGGATGACAGAATTTCTATTTTGGTGTTGACTTTCCCTTTAGGGTTTTGGATTTGCAAGTATACAGCATGTCTTGTGAAGATTTCTTTAAAATCAACTAATATTCTGTTTCATTGACATTAAGTTCAAAACAAGAGTGTTTTAGTCTGTTTCATACCAGTCATAGCTGAGGATAGACTGGCACAAACCATCAGACATGAGAAAGGGATGGAGTGCATGAGGATGTCAGGGTTGGATGAAGGGGTGAGGCGAGGACTCAGTGATGCAGAGAGATGGGCTTTATCAATCATAAAAATAAAACAAAACAAACAAAAACTTTGCCCGTAGGGGGAAAAAAGACCAGCAATAGGACTGGCAAGGAAGGACAAGGTTTGGCAATGCAGGACACGAGGAGTACAACAAGAAACATTAGATGACTAACTAGCACAGAACTGAAAACACAAGGAGAATAAATAGGAAGCAAACAAGGCAGGGAAAGAGGGAGAACAGGTGGGACAAATGAACCAAAAATCAGATAACAAGATTGGTGGGGTTAAGACAATAGATAGTAGACAATCACACCAAACTTGAAAAAGACACGAGCACATGGCCAGCGAACACAATCACAAGCTATGTGCTCAAACATAAGACACGAACATGCAGCTAATGAGAACACTCATAAGCCGTGTTTACACAAAACATGACAACATGAAAGCACGCATCCACTGAAAAACACAAGCCGCATGCTACACAGCACAAGAAAAAACATAACATGAAAGCACGCGGCCGATGAAAACACTTACAAAGAGCGTACAGCCTGAGCAAACTCAAAACCGCACGCTGACAGAGCACACGGAGAATGAGCAAATGCTCATTCCATCCGCTCACAACAGAAGACAAACATACAGAGCATAAATGTCATAATCCCGACACAGAACCGAAACCAATCTAGACCGAAGTGCCGGGATCTGAACACCACACTCCGCACACAAAACGACTCACGTAGACAGGAGAGTACGTGGGCCGAGTGAAATCGTAACCGCACACTCACAACAAGACAGAAGGATTGACAGAGCTCTGTCACCAAACCAAGAATAAACAGACCAAAGTGACAGAACCCTAACAGGACGCTGACATGTGTTTTGGCACATGCGTGCGTGTGAATGTGTGATTATGAAAATGACCCGAGCTGTCCGGGCCTGAAGATCCATGAACGAGTTCTTGATGTTAGTGCTGCCATGGCAGCTGTTGTTGTAACCACTCAGAGAAATGACCAGGCAGGAAACTAAAGTGATTTCCTTCAATTCACTACGGACCCTTAAGAGGCTCGCCTCACACATGGCTGATATAGCCACATAACACCAACGAATAAATCCATAAATATAATTTCATATTTGCTTGTGATATGCAGCGACTGACTACGTCCTCTTTGGCAAATGAGCTGATTTGCAAACCGCCTGTTCTACATTTTAATCCAGAGTATCAGGCTGCTCCAATCAGACGATGTCCTTGTGCTGTCAGTCTCAATGCTGTGCTGTCTCTCTAGAGGAGCTGATTCTCTCTAGATCATGGAGATCAACCAGACTCATCATTCCTTTGGTTCAAATCATTTAAAAGCTAAATTAATTGCAATCTTATTAGTGAATATAATTCATAGATGGATATTAGATACTCTATAATCTTTTCACTTTTATTTTGCCTCTGAACTAACTTTTTTGGACTGTTGCAGCCATCAAAATCAAAATTTCAAAAATCAAAAAATACAATTAAGTTGGTCATTGGAAATATTTTCTTTGTAAATTTGTCTGCTAAGTAAAGGTTCAAGATAATTAACAAATCCCAGATTCTTTATTGCATTTTACAAAAAAATTATCCATAAATTAAGGGTTTTGTATTACTTCAATACATACATTTTAGATCATATTTTATAAAGAAGAAAAGTAATGATTTGTTTTTTTATTTACTTCTACTTCCTGTGCATGTGTATTTTATTCACCACTAGTGGCGACAAATGTTATTGCAAAAATAATTATTGTTTCACAACAGATTGAATAGTTCTTATTACTGTCTTCTTTCTTCAGGACCTGGATCGGTTGACCCGCCTGTACTGTCCGACATCCAGCCTAGAAGTGCTTCTGTCTCCTGGTCTCCTCCATCCCAGCCCAACGGCATCATCACCCATTATAATATCTACCAAAATCACCAACTAACTGCTAGTGTGCCAGGGAACAGCACCAGCCACACTGTTTCTCAGCTTACACCCTATCAGCAGTACACTATACAGGTGGAGGCCTGCACAGCAGCCGGCTGTGCTCAATCTGCTGAGTCCCACACCATACGCACCCCTCCAGCCCCTCCAGAAGATGTCCCAGCCCCGCAGCTTTACTCCGACACACCCACCTCGGTGGTCTTGTCCTGGTCACCACCACGTCATGTCAACGGGGAGCTGGACGGCTACACCGTGGAGAGGAAAGCCACTGGCACACAGCAAATCTCTACTGTGGCCACCTTGCAGGCCAACCAGACTCTCACTTACCTTGACAGCTCAGCCGCGCTCAGCCCCTGGAGCTCTTACGAGTACCGCATTGTGGCACACACAAGGCTGGGTGGATCCAATAGCAGTGAGTGGAAGAAAGTGACCACCAGACCTTCAAGACCTGCAGGCCTGCAGCCGCCTCACGTGCTGGTTTTGGATCCAGTATCAGTACAGGTATATAGAGAGTTTGTTTCCGTTGTACTTAAGGGCTAAAATGGTTGAAAAGAATAAAAACGTACAATAATAATTGAAAATAATATGTCAAATATTAATAAAACAATCTCAAACTTGCTTAAAAATGTGCAGTATGAATCAGTTTCACTCAGTCAGTGAATTGATCAGAGCCGTTACTGAATTCTCAACCGACTCACTTTTTTTTATTCACAATTCGACAGGTGAAACTATTTACTTCATAAATTATTTTACAAAAATGTTACAAGTATTTTACAAAAATACTGATTATTGTGTAACATTTAAGGTCCAATTACAAAGTTTCATAAATTATAAGAGAAAATTTCTGACATGTTGAAACCAAATCTTTCTTTCAAATTAATAATGTTAATTAAATTATTCTGAAAAGAAAATATGCATGACAGATATAAATTACTATTTATATTTTAAAATATATTAAAGCACAATGAAGTAATAATATTTCACAATATTACTGTTTTTACTTTGATTTTGATCAATTAAATGCAGCCTTGGTGAGCATAAGAGACTTCTTTCAACAACATTTTTAAAATCTTACGTTACCACAAAACGGTAGTGTATATGTGTACATAATCAAAAAATGCTATTTTTAATGCTTTTAAAGTTTAAAAGAACATGTTTGGTTTGTGCCACAATCCAAACATGCTGATGAGAGTGCATATTTATTTGTGTGTGAAGTGCATATCAATCCTGTCCCACCCTCCTGTCGGCAGGCTGTCGTGTCTTATGCCGCCTTTTCACCAATGAGGTGCAAATGAGGTCTTTGTTGTGATTGTTAGTGAGAAGCTACTGTATTTCTTCCCATTAATGCCACACCTAGAGCATCCATCATTATTCCAATGACACTCTCATGGTATGAGAACATTGATACACATGGTTTCCAGGTCATTCCTGAGCTGATTATTAAGGAAGAGCCAATTAAAACTGTCAGATTATTGTTTGAACCCCTCATGAATGTGCCCTTGTTCACCTAACGTTTTAAATATTGTTCTTGTTTATTTAGTGTCGGTAAGAAATGTAAAGCAAGCAAGACCTTATTAACGCATTGGCAAAGTAGATTTAAGTGTTTCAAAGCAAACTGAAACCCTCAGCGTAGACATCCCTGTAATTCAACAGACATGATACTCAAGAGGGCTAGGTAGCTTGCAGTCTTTTGGCTGGTTTACAAGTTGGATTTAAGGGGCGTTAATGTAACCAAACAAGCTTTGCAGCTTAGATTCTGCTGTGTGTAAATACACCCTCTCTTTCTCTCTTTCTCTCTTTGTTATTTGTTATGTGTTAGTGCCAGGAAACATGGACAGAAATGCTTACCACTTCAAACAAAGACAGCATTTGCATAAACTTGCTTGAATTATTCATTTTTCTCTAACCCCAGGTTTAGTGTATTGTAATACCATTATTATTTCATTAATTTGTTAAACTGCTGCATTTGTGTGTAACTGGATGAGAACTCTTCTACATGTAAAAGCCAAAAAAACAACTGTTTGCATTAGCATATGCTATAGTGAATTCCTGTTGAGATGCTAGCAGTCTCCGTGGTGCTCATGGCAAACTCTGTGTTAGCAAGTGTTGATGAATTCATTTGGGGTCTTTTTACCTTTTTTTAAAAAATAATTACAAAAAATGTAGACTACTTCAAAATGAATACAGAGAATAAACTCTTTCCATTCATTTGTTAATTTCCAAAACTATGAACTGCCATGGTACCTACTACCTACATAGGAAGCTACTAACTTCTAAGGCAACATATTAACTATCATGGATCTGATTTAACGCGCTACATAGCAAATTGCACTCTGCTTAGGAGACTCATCAACAACGTTGGCATTTTGCTAAGCTAACAGACATGATATTCCTAATAAGTATAACAATACATAACGCATTTATACTTAACTACTTTTATCAATACTTTTTGGCCCTGTTTACACCTGGTATTAAGATGCGTTTTGGTCGATCAGATCACAAGTGGACGATGCTAAATACTGATGTAAATGGAGTCTAAAACGTTTTGAGCTGGTCCACTTTCGACCACTTCCCATTCTTCTACCCATTTGTTACAGGCTCTGTGTTGGGATCGAAGAAAATGTTTTGGACCAAAGAAATTGTAGCTGCATCCGAAATCAAATACTTCTCTATAGAGTAGAGTATAACTGTACATAGTATACAAAAAAACAGTACCCCAAAAGAGTAGTAAGTATTCAAAAAACAGTAGGCAATACAGTACCCGGGTGACCTATTACTTCCGCTGAGATTCTAGAGTGCGCGTTCGATGGACACTTTACTATCCCATGTAGCCATGGGAGAGGATTTATGAATGGCAGTGAAGCGACGTAACTGACGCTGGTGGTCATGTGACAGTAACAACATGGCGGATGTAGAATGTCCGAATTTCATTCATACTACCCATTTTTATACTATATAGAATGTACTTTCAAATATACATGTAGCACTTACTCAGACAGTGTATGTTTTCGAAAGCACTGTGTGCGTCCTTTTACTAATGTTTAAAAGTTTTGAAAAAATACTTTTTATTCAGCAAGGATGCATTTAGAGTCGATTCTTTCTTTTGGGATACGATCACTTTTTTTATCGCGCACTTTCGACTTTACAACTTTGCAGACCGTTTACATTCACAGACAGCTATATTACACGCTGCATGAAAGGGAATATTTGAAAAGGCATAATAGGGGCACTTTTAAAATTAGGTTGGACTAAAAGCACTTTCTAAACCTTCCTTCACTTCTGCTTACATTTCAATTTCCATTATTATAACTTTTCTTTACATAAATAATCCTAGCAATAACATTTATCCAATCTACAATTTCATCTCGTTTCTACCATTTCTTTCATTTAATTTCACCCCCAGACATGCGCAATATGTTTAATGCGTCCGCCAAATACTGCACCAGATACAGTATGCAGCAACAAGCACAGTTTCCTGCAATTCCATTAGGATTTCATTATGATCTCCGCGGGCTGAGCCCTTTTTAAATGTAATGAAAGGAATATTCTGTCTTGGGTCAAAGTCAGGGTGCCTTCGCTTCATCGCATGACGTCGGTTCCACAAACTCATCGATCTAAAAGCCTGAGATGATGTGTTGTGATGTTGCACTGGACTCCGGCCCTTCTCTGGAGCCTCAGACACTCTTGTGAAACCATTTTAGTTTATAACTACATGACCACAAGAACTGTTACACTGTGATGTCAAATTCTTCAGATACTAACAAGTTCAAATGTATCCCGTGTTTTACTGCAGGTTACATGGACCGCTCCACTCATACCCAATGGAGAAATTGAGCGGTACGAGATCCGCATGCCTGATCCACACATCACGCACACCAATACATCCGTACTCAACCGTACCGTCACCAGCCTTCTGCCCTACACCAAATACAGCATCACTATCCTCGCCTGCTCAGGAGGGGGAGGTCATGCCGGAGGATGCACTGAAAGCCTTCCTACACTGGTTACTACTTTACCCGCAATCCCAAAAGGCCTGCCGTCCCTGTCGGTAGTAGCCATCAGTGAGTCTTTCCTGGCTGTTTCATGGCAATTTCCATCAAGGCCGAACGGCCCCAACATAAGGTAACCGACTGATGTTTAATCGTTGTTCTACATCTTAGTTTCTTGACACACAGTTAAGTAGTGTTACAACTGTGGCAATTATAATTAACTACTGAATGTATTTATTTTATTTATTTATAATAAAATCGTTAATTATAATAGTGATTTATAAAAATAATAACTAATATTGTTGTTGTTGTTATAATTATTATTATATTGGAAGTATATAGATATGGTTGTGGAATGTTTGTTAAAATGCATGTTTATGGTCTTCAAAGGGGCATTCGACAACTCTAGCTATTTCTTCGCTGATTTTCACTTTTGTTGTCACATGTTTTCGCAACGAGCTCCCCCTACAGCTGTGAGGCGTATATTTCACAACAATGTCATAAAAAAAACTCACTTGCGGCACCCTCCTCCCGCTTTCTACCGCTGTTCATGTGCATTTGTTATTATCGGAGCCGGCCAACTTTATTGTGTGGAGCCATGTCTACAGAGGTGGGTAATACATCATACACATTGAGGGCGGCGTGTGTGTTTATGTCGAAATGCCATAAAGCACTTTGTGTTTCTCGCTCGTTCTCGCTTCTCACGAGACTTCCTATTTCCAACTTACCGGGACGTTAATCCTCATGTTGCAAGGTTGGTTTTCTGCCTAGTAACGCTGGGGGGTGCGGGGAAAGTCACCATTCTCACCAGAACAGGTTATTAAACCATCCAAATAATTTCTAAACGTTTTTATTAAGCTGAAATATTTGCCGAATGCCCCTTTAAAGTAAAATGTATTTATTTATTTATTATGTAAGGAATAATTGGTGATAGGCTGTTGAATTATTAGAAACATAATGCAAACCCGAGATATAAAATAATGCATTGCCACCTCGGGTGTGCATTATTTTTTAATAGTTCAACGGCCCGAGTCAATTATTCCGCTTATACTACAGTTACCATACTTCAAAACATTGTTCAGATGATGTATTTCAAGACATTTGTCAGGGTTTTGTCCTTAAAACGATCTTGTTTGTAGGAATAATTTCTTACGCATCTAATCTCAAGCCTCCTTTCCATTCCAAAATGTCATTTTAGAGCTAGTAACGGAGGCTTAAGCCATTAATAGCAGAGTAATGCAGTTATTAGAGAGAGAGAGAGAGATTAAGCGTGTATGAATTACCTGAATCTGTGTGTTTCTCAACAGTGTTTGGCAGCAGCGTCTAATAGCAAAACTGTAATTTTATCTGCTCCAAGAACAGCGTCGTTATTACCTAGTGGGAAATGTCATGTAGCTTTTAAGTTGTTAAACTATTTTACTGATAAAATCGTCACAGCAGCGCTGACAAGACGTTTTTGTGTGCGAATGTGTGTCTGTACTGTATGTGTGTGTGTTTCAGTGGGAGTAAGAGAGTATGTGCTTTTCCATAATAAATACATAATACATAATACATTATAAAATGTAATTTTGTGGTGAAAAAAAACATGGAAATAATTTTTTCGCTTTTATCCTTTTGTTAACAATATTTATTTGCTTGGTCAGTGCCATTATGGGTTTTGGTTCTTTTGCTGTTGTAGGTTGTAAGGACCTTTTGAAATAACTGAAATCATTTGGCGAAGTGATATGGAACTGTAAGACTGTAAGTCAAGACCCGGTCAAGACTTGCCTGGAACTACTTTAGCTGTGTGTTTCCCTGAGAATAATTGCGAACATGTATAGCATTCAGCATACCCGTAGTATTATTATTAATAATAACAATGTATCCAATTTATCCAGTTCACCATTGTTATTATTATTATATTTTTGATGTAGATAGATATAGTTATAAAATTATAAACTGTATGTTTACATTCTTCAAAGTGAAATCTATTTATTATTTGAAGTATATAGATATGGTTGTAAAATGGATGTTTATGTTCTTCAAAGTTAAATCATTTGTAATCAGAATTGTGAGCATTTCATATTGTAAAGCAATTCCTAATATCTTTTGAGAATAATCCATAAATCTCCCAATTAAATTAGGACAGCAAGTGTCTCCCTAGGTTGTGAAGAGCGAAGCACGACGTAAAAGTTCTTGTTCTTTCTCGCTGTATATTTTAGTCTGTTTTTGAGCTGATTAGGTGGTAAATAAAGGTCTGTTCACGGCGGATGATTAAAATTCATGACTACTTTTCCCGCTGCTGCTGTGTTTGTTTAACTAGGCTTATAAAGCGCACATTAAGCTGAGCTCTCCTGATTACAGGCAAAATTAGCATTACTGTTGAGGGAGAGAAAGAAAGAGAGAGAGAGAAAAGACAAAAGCACAAACGCAGTGAAACAGCGGTGCGGGTGAAATGGCAGGAGGATTGTGGGAGTGGAGCGGGCTCTGATTATCTGGCTGTTTCCGCTGCCCTCAGATTTGAGCTGTTGAGACGGAAAACCCAGCAGCCCCTGGCCTCACGTCCCCCTGAAGATTTGAATCTGTGGTACAATGTTTACGCAGGAACCAAATTGTTTCATGAAGATAAAGGCCTTAGCAGGTGAGATTACTGAAATTAGCTTTAATGCAAACTTTGCTTGTGTGTACAAAACTGTTTTTGTGCACCGATGCCATCTTTTTAATGCTGTTCAAAGATACTTTGAGCAAATATTCCATAGAATTAAATTGTTTTCAGCTAATCTTTCTCTGGCATTCCTTGTGTGTACGCTGAAAGACTCCAACACAAAAACCCCAGTTGTTTCCCTTGTATCACAGGTTCTATCATTTAGATTCATGTCTGACTTAATTTCAATGTTTTCAGTCCTTGTAAATGATTAACTTTGTGCTTGAATTTTTGTAACATATTTAAATACAATATCACAACTTTTATGAGCAAAAGAGACTTATTTCAAAAGCATAAAAAAAATCTTACTGACCCCACACTTTTGATTGGATAAGTAAATGTAAAATAGTTATTATACTTATAAATGTATTAAGTAGAGCATCTTTATATATATATATATATATATATATATAAATATATATATATAAAATATTTTTCTATGTAGTTATTTTACATATATATTATAATTCTATAATTAAGTATACTATAAGTTTTATGTATTATAAAGGCAAGATTCCATAATAATGAAAATGTTCTTGTGAGCAATTTTTTTAAATGTGCTGCAGGTACACATGGTACGAATACAAACTTCTGGTTCACAATGACATTGGCTATGCTTCAGGGGAGGTCGCCACAGGGGTCACACTGGCTGGGCAACCCCTCACCCCCACCAACGTATCCATCCAAGTTCTCAATCATACGGCGATCCTGGTCAACTGGTCCACCCCCAGTAAGAGTCTAGATTCTCTACATTATTAAACTTATCCTGGCCCTTGACCGAAAATACATTTTCTGGAAAGATTCTGTGTTTAGAGAACTTGGTTTTCGAGATTGACCTTTAGTGTGTCCTGTCTTTTACTATATATTTTTTGTTCCCAGCTCTGCAAGATTTGCAAGGAAGTGTGGAGGACTACATCCTTACGGTTCTGTCCAGCCAGCACAGGCAAACTCTTACACTTGACCCCACTGTGACCTCTGTGGTAATCTCTGACCTGCAACCCAGCACGGCATACAAGCTCTGCTTGACTGTGTCCAACGGTGCCCACAACATAACCAGCCCTGAGGTCAGCTGCACTACTACAGATGGAGGTGAGTATGTGCTACATTGATGTTTGTTACGCACATCTATTTTGACTGCTAAGCCACAGGCCCCCAGATTTGTAGTATATTTTAGAAATCTAATGTTTTGATTGATCTTTAGCATAAACCAAAGCATTACATGTATGCTGGTCTTACCATTCATACTATTATTATTTGTCCTTTGACTATGTGTTGCAATTTAAAGCAAGTCCTTATTGGGGAGGTTGTTTACCTGGATATCTCGATAGTTGATTATCTCCAAAACTGTTTGCCAAGCTTACACTACCATTCAAAAGTTTGGGGTTGGTAAGATTTTTTTTAAATAGCACTTATGCTCACCAAGGCTGCATTTATTTGATAAAAAATACAGTAAAAACTACACTATTGTTTAACATTATTACAAATTTTAAAATAATTGTTTTTATTGTAATTTTTTTTGAAAATGTAATTTATTCTTGTTATGACTAAGATGTATTTTCAGGAGCCATTACTGCAGTCTTCAGTGTCACATGATCCTTCAGAAATCATTCTAATATGCTGATTTGATCCTCAAAAAAAATTCCTATTATTATCTGTTGAAAACGGTTGTGCTGCGTAATATTTTTGTAGAAACCATGATACATTTTCTTCCAGGATTCATTGTATGGAAAGCTATAGACAGGACAGCATTTATTTGAAATAGAAGTATTTTATAACAACAATTTAATGCATTTTTGCTGAAGAAAAGTTGTTGTTGTTGTTGTTGTTGTTGTTGTTGTTGTTGTTGTTGTTGTTGTTGTTGTTGTTGTTGTTGTTGTTGTTGTTGTTGTTGTTTTAAACGCTACTGTACATTTCAGTAGCATTTCAAATTACTAATAAAACGTATAATGAATTTTACCTTTTTAGCTCAAATCACAAATCAAATCTTTTTCTATTTGGCACATTCCAGAGCAAAAAGACCAGGAGGTGTCTTTGCTAATAAGTTTATATGTGGGATCTTGATTTCTGCATCTAAACCTACGGAATTAATGTGAAAGTTTAAGGAGCGTCTTATATTATATTTAAGGTTTCAGCTGAAATATGGACTTTACTAGACCGCAACCATCTCTATATGCTTAAATGGGTGGAATTTGGATTGAAGATATTGGTTAATTATGGTTTTCCTGTCAACACTTCAAATATTCCTGTGATTTCTGTCAGCCTGCATCTCTCATATCACTCCAGCAGCCTCTGCTCATGGAGATAAAAAACGGATGAGAAGAAGAACTGATTGATTGAATATTTTCCCTCTGTACTCTAAAGGAAAACCTCACAAGCTGCAGAAGAATTTGCCTTTTCCAAAATTTTGATATCTTGACCTCTGTGCTATGATCAATAGTCATTATACTGTCCTTCCGTCACACAGTTAATGTACTGATCCACTGATAGCACAGGAAACAGATGAAAGCTCAGCAAACCTCTCACACACTGCCTTACACACCAGAATCTAAACAACTGGCTTTCCGTAACATATCTGGACCTCTTTCATTCCACCTATCAGTATAATTAAAAACATTAGACGATCATTTGCTCCTAAGTAAAGGTTACAGGTCATTTACCAAAGAACTTCCAGTGGTAGCTTCAATATTTTACAGCCTAAAGTGCAGCTTATTAAAAGCAGTTGAACTTAAAGATCATATTATGCAACATGATAGTGTATATGTTAAGAGCCTGCTAATTAAAAACTGGAATGGAGGTGAGGTTGTCCATGCGAAGTCTTGCATTAATAATGCAGCAGCAGAAATTATATGGAAAGAGACGCTTCAGGAGAGTACTGATATTGATCGCATCCAAGTATGTCTCATAATTGCTCTTTTGTTCAGTGATGGTGAGTAACAAGGAAGCACTAAGCATTTTCCAGTAACTCAACAGTAGTTCAGCTGTTTCTAAACAGTATAGCCTTTTTAGCATTAAGCTACTTTTTCCAGCAAATAGTTTCTATTTAAGTCAATAATCGAGTCAATAACCAAATGTTCTCTCCTAAACTGTCCTCTGTCTCACATGGTGCGTTGGGAAGTTGATTAGCACAGACAGTTCCTGCAAATTACCAGATTGTTCAAACTTTATCTCTTTATTTAGATCTTTTATTGGTAGATAATTACTGCACTGCTCTTAAATAAAAAAAATTATATATATATATATATAGATACATTTGAGAGATCATTTGATATATTTCAGTAACTTTGTTGTAGTTGCTTACTACTTTAAGTAGTTTTCACCTAACTATGTTAGGGGCCGTTCACACAGAAAATTTTTTTGCATTTCACTGTTCTGGTTTTCCAAAAATAAACATGCACTAGATGGACTTTTGACCATTTCCTTCAAGACTTGTACCTTTTGCAGAATCTTGTGCATGACACAGTGCTCTAAAAACTCAAATTAAAAGTTTTAAAGAACTTTTAAAAAACACACCTTTAGACCTTGACATTTTTTATTTCATATATTATTCTGTTTTTATACACAAAATCATATTCTGTGTGAATGACCTCTTAACATGTTTTTTAAGTGACAGGCCGTCCATTAATGAAAGGCCGAAGGTGTTTAGTTGGCTGTTAGTTGTCGATATCAAAACATGTATCTGTCCCTCATAAACCTTCAGTAAGGTCTGCTGTAAAAGTAGAAGTGCTTTACCTTAACTACAAGATATCTCAGATGGGGTCTCTTCATGTTGACCTTTGTAATAGCAGGATATCTCCTAAAGAGAGACTCTTTGAGTAAGAACCGCAGTCATATTCTTTGGAGAGAATGTAAGTGTCAGGACCCCTGCTCTGTATTGAATTCATTCCCTATCCCATCATGTCAACCAATGGCTTGTTCAAAGCCGCTGCTGAGATATTTGATCTCTCAGCTGTCATTAGCACTACACTCATGTCTTTCAGCTCTCTTTCACAAACTAACTTCACTCGCCTCAGAAAAAAAAGCTTTATCAATCATTCCCTTTTTACATTCTTTCAGAAGAGCCTTACAAAGTTGTCACAATAGCTGTTTACTAGAGTCACATCAAGCTAGAAAATAGGCTCTCTGGTCTTCTTTTGTAAGTTAGTGTGATTTGTCATGGGAAAGGAAGAGCTTGCAAAAAAAACAGAGTGGGGAAAAAAGAAAAAGAAGGTGAAAATGGTGCGAGCTGTAGAAAGAATCCCCCAGACTGGCCCAGTTAACCCCCTCTGCCCCCGGTGCAGCACTTCAATCCCCGCACGCTTCTCCAGGACTGATTCAATTTGCCCACAAACCATCTGCAGGAACCCCCAAAAGCAAGAGGGAAAGTGAAAGAGTGACACTCAGCTTTTTCTCATTCTTCCAGACCTCCCTGATGTATTGCTGTCAGCGTTCCCTGATGTACATATAAAATTACATTATTTATACACATGAGTGCGCTCAGGAACACACATCAAATGGACGCATGTACTGCTGCATTATTATTGGTTCTTTTTGAACCAGACAACTTAGGAACATATGTGTGTGACGCATATGTAAATAAACAAATTATTTACAACATTATATAGTTATAACATTATATAAATGATTTCTGAAAGATCATGTGACATTGAAGACTGGAGTAGCGTCTGCTGGAAATTTATTTTTTGACATATAAATAATAAAATAGAAAACAGCTATTTTAAAGGTACACTATGTAAATTTTTTGTTAAAAATTTATATAATGAGCGAGTACATCATGAATCCATCTTCCAATCCGGGTTTTTGTCTTATTCTGAATCACTACGGTACGCCTATAATAAGTTATATTCGGACTATTTTAGGAACTGCTGTGAAGTAGTTACAAAAGTTACATATGGCGCTTTTCCACTGCATGGCACGGTTCGGTACGGCACGCTTTGGTGCTTTTCCACTGCATGGTACGGTACGGCTCGTCTCGGTACGTCTCACTTTGTGGCACTTTTCCACTGCATGGTACGGTACGGTACGGCTCGCTTCGGCTCGCTTTAAATGGTACCACCTCTGTTGAGGTTCCAAGCGTACCATACCAATACTAAAATGTGACATGAAAACACTGCAGATCACTGATTGGTCAGACAGAATCGTCAATACCAGCATCATTGTATATGCGAGACATCAAACCCGCTAGATTTAAATAGCCAGTTACAGCCACCGCTGTAGCACCTGTTTTAAAACTACTTGCTTGACTTGCTTGAAAATAAAGGAAAGAAAAAAAAAACTTCCAAAAAAGAAATGGCTGAATCGTGGTCAGTGGACGAAGTGCAGACGTTCCTCTCGTTGGTTGCCGAGGAGCGGATAAACATAACGATCAGTCTATAATCCCACCCACTTTGAAGCGGTACTAACTGCAGTGGAAAAGCGAACCGAGCTGAGCCGTACCACGCAGTGGAAAAGCGAAGCGAGCCGAACCGTGCTGCGCCAAGCCGAACCATACTGAGCCGTACCACGCAGTGGAAAAGCAAGCGAGCCGAACCGTGCCACGCCGAGCCGAACCGTACTGAGCCGTACCACGCAGTGGAAAAGCGGAGCGAGCCGAACCGTGCCGCGCCGAGCCGAACCGTACTGAGTCGTACCACACAGTGGAAAAGCGAAGCGAGCCCAACCATGCCGAGCCGAACCGTACTGAGCCGTACCACGCAGTGGAAAAGCAAGCGAGCCGAACCGTGCCGAACCGTACTGAGCCGTACCACGCAGTGGAAAAGCGAAGCGAGCCGAACCGTGCCGCACTGAGCCGAACCGTACTGAGCCATACCACGCAGTGGAAAAGCGAAGCGAGCTGAACTGTGCCGCACCGAGCCGAACCGTACTGAGCCGTACCATGCAGTGGAAAAGCGAAGCAAGCCGAACCGTGCCGCAGCGAGCCGAAACGTACTGAGCCGTATCACGCAGTGGAAAAGCGAAGCGGGCCAAAACGTGCCGCACCGAGGCGAACCGTACTGAGCCGTACCACGCAGTGGAAAAGCGAAGCGGGCCGAACCGTGCCGCGCCGAGCCGAACCGGACTGAGCCGTACCACGCAGTGGAAAAGCGAAGCGAGCCGAACCGTGCCGCGCCGAGCCGAACCGTACTGAGCCGTACCACGCAGTGGAAAAGCGAAGCGGGCCGAACCGTGCCGCGCCGAGCCGAACCGTACTGAGCCGTACCACGCAGTGGAAAAGCGAAGCGAGCCGAACCGTGCCGCACCGAGCCGAACCGTACTGAGCCTTATCACGCAGTGGAAAAGCGCCATAAATAGTGTACCTTTAAATTTTAATAATGTAAAAAAAGAAATTTACTATATTTTTGATTAAATAAATGTAGTCTTGTTTTTACTTTAAGCTGGGATAGAATAAATTATTTTAACATTAGAAAAAGGTAACACTTTACAATGAGGTCTCATTTGTTAACATTAGTTAATGCATTAATTAACATGAAATAACAATGAGCAATACAGTGGTTTCACTATTTATTAATCTTTGTTAATGTTAGTTCAAAAAATACAGTCGTTCATTTGTTTTTGTTCTAAATGTTAAAATTAACATTAAATATGATTAATAAAAGCTGTAAAAGTATTGTTCATTCTTAGTACATATGATGCGTTTTCATATTTTCAATTTTTAGCTGTTTGTGCATGTATAAGATCTGCAAAGTTACAAAGCTCCAAGTCTCCCACAAAAAGACTGAAAAAGACTGAACACTTGTAAAATGTTACCAAAAAAAATTAAAACAACAGATCAGCTTTAAGAAAATCCCTGTCTTTTTTATCCTTTTCTCTCTGTCTCTCTCATGCTCCTTTTCTAAGGCAGAAAGAAAAGTGCAGCCCAAAGCCATTTCAGAGACTATTAAGGGTAGAATATGCTGTGTGTTGATGCTAGCACTTGCACGGTTTTAGTCTGAAAAAAAGAGAAAAGAATGAAAAACTGCTTTTCCTCCGGGTCTTTTTCTGTAGATATTGTTGGTGTCATTGTATTACTCTTTTGGACACTACTGCAGACTGCATGAAGACCTCAAGCTTTCCCCAAGCAGCGTCTTGTGTTTGGGCAGAGGTTAAAGAGACAAATCTTGAGCTTTTCAAAAGCACTGGGGTTATGTCATTATCACTGTATGTTTTCATGAGGGCTACAGTCCGCTGAGCTCTTCTGGGTGATTTACTTTGTCTTTCTCTCTGTGTTGCAGAACCCGAGGGGGTCTTTCCTCCAGAGGTGGTGACCCTAAATAGCACAGCAGTGAGGGTCCTATGGGCAGCTCCTCTTGTTCCAAACGGAGCAGTCACACTGTACTCTGTCTATTTGGATGGCCGCCTCTATGAGTCCACGAGCAATGGATCCGGATCACTGGAAGTGGGAGGACTCTTGCCGTTCACTGTACACAGTATTCAGGTCTGGCCTTCTGTATCTAAACGCACAATTACATCGTTTTGGTAACACTTTACTATGAGGTTTCATCTGTTAACATTTATTAACTACATTAGTTAACGTGAACTTATAATGAACTGCACTTCTACAGAATTTATTAATCTTTATTACAAGGTTTGTATTTGTATCTGTAACATGAACAAACAACGAACAGCTGTATTTTTATTAACAATTTATAAAAAGATTAAGAAATACAGTAACAAATGTATTGCTCATGGTTAGTTCATGTTAATTAATACATTAACTAATGTTAACAAATGAAACCCTATTGTAAAGTGTTTCCATTGTTTTTTTGTTTATTTACTGTATATTATACATTGGGGTCTGAGACTACATTGAAAATCTAGGATCTGAAGGTTTTATGAGTTAACAATGGGTAAAAAAAAAAAAAAATGAAGTCCCACGTTGTTGAGGATATTCAACCCGAGCCATCAAACTGACATCATCAGAGGAGGAATGGTATTCCAGAGTGGAAGCAAATTTTCAGAGTTTGATTAAAGATAACCACGACAAACAATTTTTTCACGACAAAAAAGACTAGTAATGTGTGATGAAAAAGTAAATAGGGTAAAAAAAGATGTATATTTCATGACGACTTTAAAGCTGCAGTAGGTAACTTTTGTAAACAAATATTTGTTAAAACTGTCATTATGTCCTGACAGTAGAATATGAGACAGATAATCTGTGAAAAAATCAAGCTCCTCTGGCTCCTCCCTGTGGTCCTATTGCCATTTGCAGAAATACACCACTCCCGGTCAGAAACAACCAATCAGAGCCAGGAGGAAGGTCTTAGCAGTGTCAATCACGCTCGTGTACGCGCTGATCACCCCTCTCTTGCACAGCGCGAGCCCGTACCGTCGTTCGTGACTCTCCTGTTCGAACTCGTTCATCCAAATGAACGAATCTTTTTTTCGAGTCATTTTGTTCATTCAACGAACGAAATGACTCGAAAAAAGATTTGTTCATTTTGATGAACGAGTTCGAACAGGATCACGAACGTGCATCACAGAACAGAGCAAGGCGAGCATTTGTGCTTATAAAATTTAAAGTTTTTTATTTATTTTTGAAATTACCGATCGTTTTGCTAGATAAGACCCTTATTCATCGTCTGGTATCGTTTAAAGCCCTTTGAAGCTGCACTGAAACTGTCATTTGGTCCTTGAAACGTTTGTGTCCTATTGAAGTCCATTAAATGGAGAAAAAGCCTGTAATGTTTTAATCAAAAACCCTAATTTCTTTTCGACTGAAGAAAGAAAGACATGGACATCTTGGATGACATGGGGGTGAGTAAATTATCAGCAAAAATTTTTTTAAAAGTGAACTAATCCTTTAACGTTATCTTACTAGCTATTTATAACTTATAGAAAGAGTGCAACGTTATAAAGTTACATGTATTGCAAAATACATAATGATTTGAGGACCAAGTTTGTAGTCAAAGTATGGGCAGGCCATAGTCAATGTAAAGCATATTGTTGATGTTTCGTCCCTATTAGTGAATGTTCCATAACTGTTTATAATCCGCCGTCATCGGTGGTCCTGTTTACTAGCCTGCGCGTTCACGGCAGGCTCCGCTGTGGGGGAGGAGCTGTGGAGGGAGGGCTGTAGCGCAGCAGAGAGCAAGGGGGTTGGACCTGTAAGTTGTGCTTGTTAAAATTTTCAGGCTAAGTCAACATTTTCTCAAAACTCCCTACTGCAGCTTTAAATAAAGAGAGAAAAGTGGTTGCATAAAATAAGGATTTTAAATTTTGAATTAATATTTATGTTTCTGCAATTCCTAATTAAATTTGTGTTCATTTTCAATTTAATTTTTTTTTAGTGGTCTCAGGTTGTTTAGATTCCTTTTCACGTTTTTTTATTTAACCTGTACAGTTGGACTGCTATACTCTGTGTTTAGGTGGAGGTGTGTACCGTTTACGCGTGTGTGAAGAGTAACAGCACTCAGGTGACCACAGTGGAGGACACACCTGCCCAAATCAGCAAACCTCAGATTCAGGTGCTCAGCTCTAGGTGAGTCAGTCAAGCAGACACAGAAGGGCTTTTCATACTTGAAATAGTTAAAGGGGTGTTATAATGCCCTTTTCACAAGATGTAAAATAAGTCTTTGTTATCCCCATAGTGTGTATGTGAAGTTTTAGCTCAAAATACCCCACAGATATTTTTATATAGCATGTTAAAATTGTCACTTTTTGAGGGTGAGCAAAAACGCACTGTTTTTGTGTCTGTCCCTTTAAATGCAAATTAGGTCCTGCTCCCAGCACAGGGGGCGGAGCTTCAATTACCTCACACAGACATGCACTGAAAATTTCAAAAGCTTTTAGCCTTTTATGTTCAAACCGGAGTCAGACAATGATGGAGAGACTCAAGAAGTAACAATATGTAGAATGCAACTGGACATTTCTGAATATTTAGTTGATGAATTTAGGTCGCTTATGTGTAGTTATCTTCTAGTCATTCATTAGCATATTCTGTCATGATAATCTACTGTGTAAATCGCGTTCCCTGGGGCAGGGTTTATGTAAATGTTAGGGTTTATGATGTCAGTAACCCGGGAGGAAGCTTGTGTAGTCCCTATCAGCCGTTTGTTGTAGTCCTTAAAAAGCAATTTCTTTATAACAAAATATCTCCCTTTGCTTCACGTTTAACACTGCTCGTAATTTTTCAGGGTTTACAATTAATCCAGGGTATTCAAAACGTTTTACACTATACAGTCCTAAACCCTGTATTAACATCCTTATTTACGTATTTTCCGTGTTAGTGTCACTGATTGGAATATATTTTTACATGTAGCATTGGGCATCCTTATAATATATATTGCTGACTGTAAAGTGGACTTTGCAGATTGTTCCCAATGGCCTCGTTTTTTGTCACCATTTGACATTTGTCCCCTCAAATGCTGAAACCTTTGTTTATACAAAATGTATACAACAATTATTTTATTTTATTTCCACTGGAAAATAAAGTAGGAGATATACTTTTCACCTGTCACTGTTGTCTTACACTGCATGTTCTGAGATGAAGTGTATCTTCAACAGCTTGAAAACGGTTACATCCAGTGAAGACCTGGTACACTGTACACAATTTAAGAAAATCTTACAGTGTACAGTGAAGGGAAAAGGGCTCTGTGTGCCATAGTAAGCCATAATTCACACATTTTCTACCGTACTGTCTCCCTCGCTCATGTCATATCACCAGTGTGTTGTACTTCTCTCCCAATAGAATACTAACTACTGATCGATTGGCCCGACATGGCTGGCTGTGGCCTACACATGCCCCAAACAGTTCATTTATTTGCCACGCTAGATTTGCTCGAGTGGAATTTAATCAATAGCTAATTCATTAATTCTTTCTCTGGTGCTTCGTGGGGGCTGGGCACAGGAATCGGTTGCTGGCTTAAGCCTTGATTGAAATATGACAAGTGCTGCAACCGATGGCTTACCCGCTGCCGCTGCCCAATGTGAATTCCAGTTATTTCTCTCCATGAGGGATTAACGGTGGACAGCACTGACACCCTTTGTAATATAATACTAATGCATTTGTTATAGCAAAGCTGTTTCCCCATCCCCCAACCCTCCAAAAGGAAAGTAATCATGAATAATATTTTGTGTTGTAAAGGCACACAGTAATCGCCAAACGATTCTCTGGCTGTACTTTAAAAAAGGAATCCTTGTCACATTTCATGAATTCCTAATCAGATACTAAGGTCTGTCAGCTTTAAGTCGTCCGGGGCCTTCATTATCAATTAGCTTCCTCATCAGGAAGAGGGCAGAGGAGAGGAGAGAGACCCTCGCAAAGCGTGATTATGTCATTCTCCACGTCTTACATATGTGACAGGAGATTTGCAGAACACAAAAGAGATGGGCAAAAAGCAAAGGAAGGCAAATCACAGAGCGGTATGGATATTATCATGTGTGGGGAGAAGATGAAAAAGATGATGAAAACAAAAGCACATTTCCATAAGGTTATGGCTACAGTTAAGAAAGAAAAAAGGCTTGTTTAATGGCTTTTTTGTTTTTCCTCCCTGTCTTCTCTTCCTGATAGCATAGCTTTCTGCAATGTTTCTTAAAGCAGCAAGCTGCCCCGCCAGATGTGAATTAATTTTTTAATGTTTTGTTTTGTGTTTTGTTTCTGTGTTGTTTTGATTTCTTGTCTTGTTTTATTTATTTACTTACTAAGGCTGGTAAGAGTTGCTTACAGTATGCCACAGCAGGTTTCCCAGTGTGTGACAGTTAAAACAGTTAAAATATGACCTAAAGTACCTTAAAATACAGGGTAATGTACAGTGTTGGGGAAAGTTACTTTTTAAGGTAATGCATCGAAATATCTGCTCCCTAAAAAAGGAACTAATTACTTTTTATGGAAAGTAATGCATTACTTTACTATTTTCATCACTTTTCTCATCTGGCCTGGGCTTGCGTGTTTGTTTTTTAACAACAAAAAACATTAACAAATAAGCCTCAGACTGGAGGAAATGTAAATTCACGCCTGTACAGTAGAGGGCACAACTCAAACAAACCTTTAGCTGTGCTGCCATTCTGGATCGCTGAAGATATTTCAGCAATAATAAAAATGAAGCAGAAATGTGATGTTTATCTAAAATCCTTTTTTCTTATTCGTATGGTTGAGTTGGATCATCAAAGGTCAGCAACAATTTGGTTAATAAAGGTTATTAAAATGGTTAATAAAGTGAGATTTATTAATTGGTTAATAAAGTGAGATTAAAAACAAAGTATATTTGTGTAATTTAACATTTAATTATTCCAAGTTTGCGTACATTTTTCTGAGTTTGCATTTTACAGTTTCGATTCATTTGGAGGAATACCCAATCAGTTTTTGTGCAAGTGAGATGAGTAAATGCATGTTCACATTAAGTCTAAAACTAAAATAACCATCATATTTACACAGCGCACACAACACCTCTGTCATAACAGATCATGTGTATAGGACCCAAATATACCGGTAAATTTGTTCCGGCAATTTACCAGTAAGGGAAGTTTGCATTACCTGTAAATTGTGTGAACAGCACATTTTTGAATTTACCTGTAAAGTCGTTTTGGCAATTTTATGGTAATTTACCGGGATTGCTGTGTGAAAAAGGGGCCAATGTTCCTAAATGTTGCCGTTACTACTAAATATTACAAAATGTTTAAATAGTGGTACCATGTAATTCTTATATTAAAGTATTAATTAATTTTTTTAAATTAATAACTTATATTGGGGTGGTGATGGCGCAGTGGATAAGACACATGCCTTTGGTGTGAGAGACCCGGGTTCGAATCCACTGTGAGACACCAATGTGTCCCTGAGCAAGACACTTAACCCCTAGTTGCTCCAGAGGCGTGCGACCTCTGACATATATAGCAATTGTAAGTAGCTTTGGATAAAAGCGTCAGCTAAATGAATAAATGTAAATGTAAATGTAAATATTATCTTAATATCGTAAAAATCTAATAACATTTTAATGACATAGTACCTGTCTCAATATTTTATCCAGTATCTCAAACCAAGCAGTAGTGAACAAAAATTGTGCTTTTCTGTGGAAATCCAGCTTCTGCATGATGAGTGGAGAGGAAAATCAATACAAGAAGTACATCAGAAAGAGAAAAGATGACACACATCATAACTCATACTGCTCTGCACAATCTATTTGGCTGTAGTAAGTTGTAGAAAGTGCTATATAATGAGGCGATTATCACCATTTTTTCTATTATATTACATGCTTCTTCCCCTTGACAATGACAGAATAAAAACAAAGTATGAGCTAAAACCAGACTGTTTAACTTTGACAATATACACCAAGTGGTGAGCAATATTTGTGAAGGTGTGTTATCAGTGCTGTGTCTGTATACTGTGTGTTTTAGATCAGTTAAACTAGAATGGCTGTCACCTGGTCAGCCCAATGGCATTCTGGGAGGATATGACGTTTGGCGAAGGACTCTGCAGTGGTGTGAGGAGCTGAAATCCCAGCAAGTGTTTCCTTCCCAGACTCGCTGCTCGTACCTGGAGTGCCCTGCAGAAACAGACTTCTGCGGCAAGACCTGTTATAAACCCGAGACACAGGTAACTACAGAGAAACCTCATTTAAAATGTTACACTTAGACCATTAGTTTAGCTCGTAAACTATTCCATGAAGAAACGGTGACTTATGTATCAGTTTGAGTGGCTGGTATTTATCTATGAAGTACAGTCCCTGTGATTGTTTTCAGTAAACAGATTAACTTGTCTTCTGCAATTGCTGCCATCCTGGTGTTATTGAAATACAGCCAACTTGGCAAGCAAACACAGGCTATACGTCTCCACCAGCTTAAATCAGACAGTAATACACTAGAGACAAGCTCACAAAGAGAACACAACTCAGATAAGGACAAGAGCTCTCAAAGCTGTAAAGCAGTATAGTAGAAAAATGAGTTTTACAGAGGCAACATTATGCACTAGTGATCATGTGTTAATGGAGCTCGTCTTGAATTCAGCATTATCTAAAGTTTAAAATATTGTGAAAGGTGTTTTGTTTGATTCTTTATTAGTGCCACTAGGAAATATCATCTATGGTATAATTAGGAATGTCAATTTAATGTGTTGTTTTAATTGTAAAAGTTTTATCTAAAAAAAGACTCAATAGACGATTCTCCTATTGTCAAGGAAAATTTAAGCTGCACTAGCAATTGTCAACCATTTAAGACCCCTTTTTGTCCAACACTATTTCCCCCCCAGCAAATATTGATATATACAATTAATTTGATTGAATAAAATGTTTAGATGGCATAAAATTAAATTACTCCCATCTATGTGGTAAATGCATGTTATTAATCTTATTGTGGAAGATTCATGCATGTTTTTTTTTCTTTTATTCATATCTTCACATCTCAATTTTTTGGGTGAAATGACAGACTTCTCCAATCATTTAGTCCATTTAAAGTTCTATTAGTCAATTTTCTTTTTCTTTTTTTCAGTTGACTGTCACATTCTGCCTTCATCCAATCAACATCCAATGGATTTTCCTTTTCGATAATAGGCCACATATCATTTGGATTATTTGGACTTTAATCGCTTGACAATCCTTGTAAATTTACTTTACCCTGTCTAAAATTGTGTTTTGATGGCAATTATGTACTGTATGGCCAAGCTTTATTTTGTACTGTCTTCACACATAGTGGTTAATTCTCAGGAGTTTGATAAACCGGGTTCAAGTAGGTTCAAAAGTTCAGACCTCTCAAAGGCACAGCAGAGGAGGTATTTACTGTATGCCATTTTTCTACTGGAAGCTGGGCCAGAAGGTAAGGACAATGTCAGTGGCTCAGGGCAATACAGATTTTTCAGACGCCACAAGAGTATCATCTCAGCGCTGTAGAGAATCTATCCTGTCCTGATTTCTCGCCAAAGTAGGCAGTGGAGTCCGGCTAAATATAGCCCACCGCTGTGGAGGAAAGAGTTGGGCTGGATTTCTACCTGCACTCACATGTGCCTCTGCGGGCCCTCAGGGCTAAAGCATTGCCACCTCTTTACTTCCTAATTGCCTTGAGGAGTGCAAAACTTTTGCGGATGATGTATTTGAATTGCATATATTTTTGCAAACTTTATCTGTGTATGTGTTTTATTGTTGCAGGTGTGCTGTGCAGGGGCCGTTCACAGCCTAAATCAGTCCCATCAGTGTTGTGAAGAGCGCTATGTTCCAGCTTCAAAGGATTCTGGGAGTGTGTGTTGTGGAGGTCAGTTTGTCCAGCCTCTGTCTCAATACCAGTGCTGTGGAGGATATTACATACTGGTCCCACCAGGTATGTACTGCATTTAGCCTTAACACAGTCAAATGTGAATTCAAGTTAGGTTGCACAAAAAAATATCTATCTCAATAGAGCTTATTGTCTGAGCATTACTTTTTTTTTTTTTTTACAGCAAATAGTTGATTGTTCTATATATGTTTTGTAGGAGAGGTCTGTTGTCCGGACTCTGTAGAACAGCGTGTATCTGTCGGTCTCGGGGACTCGTGCTGTGGTGGGAGTCCTTTCGGCTCTGGAGCTGGACAGATTTGCTGTGGGGGCCGTCTTTATGATGGCTTCAGCTCCCAGTGCTGTGGAGGACAGCTAGTCCCTAGAGAGGCGGTGTGCTGTGGGGATGCCGACCAAGGAAGGCCCCATAAACATGTATCAGGTGAGCGTTCAGAAACATGCTTGCAGAACAATGTTGAATTATAATAAAGCTGTGCTGTACTGTACATAACTGTTCAAATGTTTGGGGTCAATGAGATCCCTAATGTTCACCAAGGCTGCAGTCCGTAGGTTTTCCTCTTTGTCGCCATCTCTGTTCGAAATCTGCAATTGAAGTTATTTGCGAAATTATCAACTTTACGTGGGCTGTGCCACACGTTCTGGCAACTAAGGGAAGTTTTGTTCTGACCAACTAAGTGAAAAAAAGCATTGCAGTCAACCGCGCTGATTAAATCTAACGATCGCTTATCATATTACGTCAAACTGTGCAAATTATACTTTGTTCTCAAGTTGTTCATGTTAACAAAATCAGCATTGTGTGACTACATTTAATGCCCTTTCAATATTGATCCTTGTATTCACATGGGCCCAAAACAATAATATTGTAAAATATTATTATTACAATTTACTTAATATCATTTAAAATGTGATTTATTCATGTGACAGCAAAGCTACATTTTCAGCAGCTATTACTCCAGTTGTCAGTGTCACATGATCCTTCAAAAAACATTCTAATATGCTTATTTAGTACATAATAAAGAGTATGTACGCGGTGCGGAGTGAACGTAATTTGTCATAACCCCTGGAAGTAAATACTATTGATAGCACAGTTTAATTAGCATTTTTGCATAGCCCCGATTACACTTATCATAGAATGACCCATTTATCATAGCTGCTTGTTATTTTTTGGAATGCCTTTATTTCGAGTCTTAAATCCTATCCTGATTCAAAACAGAAAATTTGGTACTAACTTTAAATGGGGCAAAGCACGTATGGCCACTTCTTTGCAGCTAAGTTTAGCCCTCACTCCTTAGTGACTTTCTAATGACACTGTGGAGGAGTGTCAGAGGAGCTGAACCCTCTTGGGGTCACCCAGCCTCCCCCGCAGTGCCCCACTAAAGTGGGCACCTGGGCACAGATGGGCTGGATGGGCACTGGCCCTGGTGTCAGCCATCTTTGTCAGGCTGGATGATGGAGCTGAGTCTATCTAAACACCAACCAGAGCTGTGCCAAGCCCACAGCAGGCTCCCAGGATGCAACAGAACTAATGGCCACTATGAGGTCAGTGGCACCAGTGTATTTATCAAACACAAACAGTCTATAAGTTGTTCAGTGGCTTCGGTATCATCCTGGGATTGGGTCCAGTAAACATTTTCAAGCTTTGGTTAATCACCCTGTCCTTGATATACAGTTTTTCAAAGCTAAATTTTTTTTTTTTTTTTTTTTTAATCACTTCACTAATTTTACTACATATTTCAGAGTTATTTCAGAAGCTAGCAGAAACATTTTTCTCTAGATTAAATCACTGAACACCACATCGCTCGCTCACATTACCTTGATATTCTCTTCCTTCCTTCATCTTACTGAAATAAGGCAGATGAAGAAGTCATCGCTCATTAAAGAGAGCATCCTGGGGAGAGCATATGTTATGATGGATAGTACCGTTAGGATAACTAAAGGCCATTTGCCTGGTAGCCACACCGCTGGTTCATGATGCTGGGGGCTCACGCCGCGAGCTCCATGCTGGCTCCTGACTCTGTCAGCCTGCTCTATTATTGAATGAGCTACTTAACCTTGATAAAGACACCCCAACTCCCTCAAGGTTCTGTCTCCTTTACCAGCGGTGAGTGTCTCTGCAAATATAAGCTAATGGACAGATAACACGGCATATGTCATAAGCTGATATCTTCTTATATTGGCAGAGAAGGATGCAATGTGAGTCAGAACTGCAATGTGCTGTAGACAAACATGTATTTGGTAAAAGCTTTGGGTGTTTAATTAGCTTTATTAGGGATATAGAGTAGCTGCATATTTTGCTTATTTTTGATGTTGATGATATGTGAGACCAGGTGTTACAGGGGTTTTACCACAGTGAAGGGGTGTTTTTATATTCAACTTGAACCATGATGAAATCACTGTAATGCATGGCCTCGCCAGTCTGATTTTTCTTATAATACCAGCAACAGAAACATAAGATATGCTTATGTTTGTAAGTTATTGTTTGTATTATTATTATTAATAATAATGATAATAATAATAACTATAGGCAGTTCTTCCATCAAAAAAATTTATATACACTATTGTTCAAAATTTGGGTGGAAAATAAAAGAGCTGGATCTATACACAAGCAGTTTCCTTTTTAATCAGAATAAACTCAGGAACACACTTCTTAGGCTATGCAGGAAACAAAAACACAGGAAACAGAATAACCACTTTTTTTTAAGATGAGATCTTACAAAGAATGAAATACAGGGCTATAAATACAGAGGTAAACTCTAGTGACCAAACAAGATAATTAACATGACACAGGTATAACACATGAGGGCAAATCAAAAACCATGGCAACTGATCAACTAACACAGGAAACTGAACTGGGAACAGTGCAAATAAAAAAAAAAAGTCAAACTCAAGCAAAGCACAAACGCAGATCAAACATGACATTGGGAAATTAATACTTTTATTCAGCAAGGATGCATTAAAGTGATCAAAAGTGATAGTAAAATCATTTAGAATATTTAGAATATTCCAAATAAATCATGTTCTTTTGAACTTTTTATTAATCAAAGAATCCTAAAAATTGTATCACAAAATTTTATTATTATTCTCACAATAATTTTGGGCAACAACATTGATAATAATCATTTATGTTTCTTGAGCATCAAATCAGAATATTAGAAGGATCATGTGACACTGAAGACTGGAGAATTGATTACATTACAAGACTTGACAAGACTAAATTACATTAGAAAATATATTAAAACAGAAAAGTTATTTTTTTATTGTATTTCTGAACTCTGTTGTGCAGAAATGCAGCCAGTGACATAGTGTTTAAGCTGCACGTGCTCCTCCAGATTGTGGAAATAGAATCACAGGCAGTTTTCTGAGGATGTCCCACTGAGATCCAGCTGATGGCCGATGGAAATGTGATTACCAGGTCCCTAAAGTGCGATCTGTCACACATTACACTCTACCCTGTCAGGACTCGCAGCGCTCCGGCGCAGTGGAGATGGAATTGTTAGAGACAGCCATCAGCTGTTTGAAAAGCTGCCTGTGAACCAATCCCTGAACCAGTCTCAAAACAACTGCTATTAGTCAAATCACAAAAGAAAATTAACATTGTCACCTTTTGGGCACAGTGTATAAATCACTAAAGAAACAATCGATTGATCAATAAGTCAAATAATAAATCAATTTAGACCAGCATTATTTGCTACACAAAGTCTCTAGTAGTTGGAATGATTACATAGTTTTGTTTGACAATAAACACTTTTTAGACCAAATTTCATAGCATCATAGATATGATTTATGTTGAAAATAAAAATAATTCAATAATAATTAAATAAAATAATAACTAAAATCAAAATGATTAAATACTCTTATGCTCATTTACTGAAAAACTGTTGGAATACAGCCATTGTTGCCATTAAGATTCTGTGTGTTTAATGAGATAACTAAAACACTAGAAACAAAGAAACAAAATGTTCTATTTTGTAAAATATAAATGTAAAATTCTATTTTCACTAAAAAGAGTGGTAATTATTTTGGTATATAGTGGTATAAAAACCTTTAAATACATTTTAAAAAAATCTGTGAACATTTTTAGTAATGAAGCAACCAAATCATTGAATCGGAGTTTTGAATCTATTCATTGAAACATACCGTTTGAACTGATTCTAGCAAATTAATTTACCAACTCTAACACAGTTTTTTCACAAGTTTAATAACATGTAATGTTATTATAATGTAAATAAGTGGTTATTAGAAAATATAATGACCAAATAAAAAGCACATCACAATCATCAGAATATTAACAATGTTGCTTAATTATAACCTGGCATATAACCCAGATTTCAAACTAGTTACAGAAACAATGACATTTGTTTGAAGGGGAACTATGGAACATTTCATCATTCTCCATGACAAGTTACAAGAGCCTTTAAACTGTCCAAATCTAATCCTTTCTTCTGAATTTTTCCATTTGAGACATGGGAAACAGTTTAGACAATAGCCTTGAGTAATACAGGGTATTACTGTGCATGTCCCGCTGTCCTGTTTAAAGTTTAGATTTGGATTACAGGGTTCTTTGCATCTGGAGGCTTGGTGTCATACAGAGAGATCTTTTAATATCTGCTTATGTACAGAGCTCTGCTTAAAAGCACAGTGCCTGAATCACATTCAAGGTTAAATCTGAATATTTTACACCATTTAAGTGTTAAAAGCTTTAGAGCTGTGTATGTGTGAGAGAGAGAGAGAGATCATAAGAGTGGGTGTGGAAATGGCTGTGACGATGTCAAAAAAGTGCAATAATTAAATATGTTCTCAAGGACACAATGACCATTTGCGAGTGGAAATGATCCCGGTGGCTGAATGCGCCAGTGTCTGCGTTGTATTTGTTACTGCACGAGCGCTTCATCATGGCTCATATCATATGTCCTCATATTGTTCTGCCAAAGCTGTCTTGCAAATGACAAGACATGAATGCCAGAGAGGGAATTATTCCAAACACACACGCATGGATCTTTTTTTGCTGAGACAGATTGGAGATCATACAGATGAAGACCATTTTCTTTCAACAGTTATGATGATAGCTTTTCTTACCTTACAATCTAATAATCTCAGTTAATAGGCTTGAGCAATTAAAGCATTTTGCATGGCTCAACTACTAATCACAAAGTACAGATTCCTAATGCTTTGCACGTATTGAATGGGACTAGTAGTGTCGGACCACTGATGGTGACGCTTCTGATGTTTTAGAGTTGTTTTAATAACAGAGTTAGTGGTATCGTAGTTTTATACATTAAAATTAGGTCATTTTTTAGTTGAATTGCAATACATTCTTTCAGAATTTTAAAATCTTGTTTAATGTGAATTTATACTAAAAAGCATTGGTTTGGAAAATCCAGACAGAGATTCTTGTTTTAATGTGCAAATGCTTATGTGCACTTTAACATATATGTATAAATTAACATTAACAAAGATGAATTAATGCTGTAAAAAAAATAATTTGTAAGCTCATGTTAACTAATGCATTGTTGCAGTAAGGAATTTCTGAGAAACGTTGAAAGTGGACCGGACCCTTGTAGCCAATCAGCAGTAGGGGGCGTGTCCACTCATAATGGGGGAGGAGAGAGAATGAGCAAGAGGGAGATTTGAATAAAGAAAGATGGCTGAGACATTACAAAAGAAGAAAAGGTCAGAGGAAAATCACTGGAAAAAGAAGGCTTATGATCAGGCAAGAGCTTTAGGGCTCAGTTTAATATTAGAAAAGCTTTCCATCTTTTTCCTGGAGAGACCCAAGCGGGAAGGCCTGAAAACAGATGCCAAGGTTACGTTGTTTCTGCTCCATACGTGAGAAACATTGGTTTTAATCATTTATTTATTCTAGGTGTTCCTGAGGGAGAGGTGAAAGAACAGCACATTAAACTGACTTTCTTCGTTTCATCCATTGGCCGCAGTTGCATGTGACAGAAAGTGCTTGGGCAGCAGTAATATTTTCACTGCTCTTTGGGGGAACTGAAAGGAGGATCAAAAGGGGGAAATTTAAGCTTGAACATAACACTTTAAATGCTTATGTCCGAAACACAACAAATGGTACTTTTAAATATCACTGGGTTGTTGTTGTTTTTTTGAGGACCTCATCCTGACCCTAAGCCAAAACCTATATATAACTACTACTGTTTGAATAAAAGGAAAAACAGTTCACAGAGAATGCATTATTACATCCCACTGCGTTGCTTTTCCATAGTTTTCCCTATTTAAACATGCACTATATTGACGTGTTTGACTGTTGTACTCACATCTTTTGCATGACACAGCGTTCTAAACATGAGACTTTTGATGCAGACACAATTGTGTTTATGGCCCCTAATACTTTTTTACACACATTTTACAAA
Source organism: Siphateles boraxobius (assembly GCF_051911475.1). Lineage (NCBI taxonomy): Eukaryota > Metazoa > Chordata > Actinopteri > Cypriniformes > Leuciscidae > Siphateles > Siphateles boraxobius. Next base: position 33,837,569 of record NW_027508833.1, on the reverse strand, counting down.
GTTGTATATGCTGACAGTTAAATGTGTAATAAGCAATTTCTGAGAAACATTGTTGATATTTGAAATCAACCCAAACACACCCCTCTCTTGAAGCTTCGCCCCCAAAATGCACGAACACGCAATGCAAGAGTGCATGTCCCTTTATCATAGCTGAAGTGAAGCAAAATAATGCTTCACTGAAATATAAAGCTAAGATGATGAACGAACGACAAGGATGAACAAAAAAGGAATATACAGTACAAGATTATATACTGTACAAACAAGAGTTTGTTGTGAGTCGCCAAAAAGCACACCAGCTCCAGACAAACAATGACGCTCAAAACTGTCCTGTTAATGTAGCTAACATTACATCAACAATTTCATCATTACATCACCCGACCGTTTGGTAGCTTTGACACATTTACTTTTTCTGTGTCTCCAGTGGCTAAAGTCAATTTTATTTAACCAAGATAAATACAGTACATAATAATGTACCATGCAACATGCAACTAATAAATGAGTTCACATGCAAATGATAATTTGAAAGAAAAAAGTAAAAAATCACAGTTTCTGAAATATATCTATTTTTCGAAGATTGTAATGTCCAATATTCAAAGCACTATAAAGTACTTTTGCTCTCAGAGCATGACTTTGAATGTGCTCTTCCATTTACAAAACAGAAAAGGTGCTTTTGTTTGTACAAAGTTTTAGTTTTTGTGTCCAAAGTCTTGCGTAAGCCACAGCACACATTTTTATCAGTTGCTCATTGCATGCTAAATATTTACTTATCATTAAGTGATTGAACCTTAATTCACACAGCCTAAGCACCTTATGCTCGCCTGCGTTCACTCGCACTCTAATGAATGTATGCAAATCCATCATAAATCTGAAGATTAGCTAAATCATTTTGCGGTGCTTGAAAAAACAAAGTGTGAGCTAAAAGGGTGCTCATGTTTTTTGCGCCAGGCCTACACCAGATTTAGCAGGGGCAGTGGTGTTCCCTCCTGTTCCTTTTCGTGGCACGACAAAGATGGAGATGACGGAAAATGAATTGTTTTAGCTGACAGGTCAAGGTTAAGTGCGTAGAACAAAATAGAGGGACATCCCCAGCCAAGAGGTCAGGGTGTCAAAGTTCACTGCTCTTTAAATGAAATATCATGAAAAATGGAGCGCTGCAGGGATGGGACGTGATGGCTGAGCTATTTTGGAAAAATTGTTGAGCTGTTTATTTGCAAGTCATTGGAGCTGAAGTAATGCACCCTGGGAATTGCCACCAAATGCAGCTCTGCAACATCTGCTGTCCCTAAGTGAGTTAGAGCACGTCAGACATCTTTATGTCACTGCAGAGATGTGATGGATGCGGCCCCTAGAAAACGTTGCATAAAAATCTGCTGCGCCGTTTTGGCCGTTAAGTGAAATTACTATTTAAATTAATGGCGCTGTCACAGTTTATCTGTGCAAAGAATGAACGCTGATTAGGGTATTAAACAATTAGCAATTTATCATACTGGGGGTTGATGGTAATTATAGTAGTGATGGTTTACCCAAGGAAATAAACCAGGAGTCACTTCCTGTTAGAAGAATATTAAACTACTTTTTGGAAAATTCTATTCATTCTTCCCTCTGCCATGTTACTTACTGCTAATCATACTGCATAAAAAGAATGTTTGTTCAAACTGTTTCACCATCTTGGTCCTTATTCCAGTAGATGCTCTGAAAATACTACTTTATACACATTAATGCAAGTCTTTCTCAAAATTAATGTTGAGTAAACTACCGTTCAAAAGTTTAGGGTCTCGAATGCTCACCAAGGCTGCATTGATTTGATGAAAAATACAGTAAAAACATATGTTTGTGATATCACAGAAACAGAAAGTTCAAAAGAACAGCATTTATTTGAAATAGAAATAGTTTGTAACTAAAATGTCTTCACTTCCCGTCCTTGCTGAATAAACATATTACTTTTTTTAAACAAATGAAACATACTCACCCTAAACTTTTGACCGGCAGTGTAATGCAGTAAGTATTTTCACAGCTGTGCAGGGCCGGTGCGTGTATGTCGAGTCAGGCCTCTGAGAACACTGTGATGCTTTTAGAGGTAATAGGAGAGGATGCAGATGTGGATGCTGAGCACTGATGGCTGATGGGAGGAGACAGTGGCCACGTTGCCAGGTGAAGCTGATTCCCCATGCAGCAATGCCGTCTGCATCTTTTACATGTCAGCTGCACATGCAGCTCTTATGTCGCCTGGAATCGTCCAATGAGCTGTAATGGCCACATGTTGGATGCTATATTCGTGGTTCAAAAAAATCAGCTGACTGCAGTCATGTTTAGTCAATGTACAGTGTGAAATGTCAGATTATGAATACCCAGGATTAATTGTTAACCCCAGGAAAATTATGAGCAGTGTGAAACAAGACGCAAGATAACCCAGGATTTTAATAAACAAGGGCCAACTATTTCAAGTGTGAAAAGCCCTGATTTGTATCAACATCTTTCATGTATATACATTTGTTTTACATAGGATCTAGCTGCTGTGGAGAGCACTACATCAACACATCCACTTCCTGGTGCTGTACAGATCCCAGCGGCGAGTCTAAAGTCCACGTGGTGGAGAACAGGACAGCGTCGTTGAAGTGCTGCTGGTCAGAAGTGATTGATCAGGAGGAGGAGTGTTGTAATGGAGTGGGCTTCAATCCGCTCACATCTGTGTGTGCTGACAGAGCCCCGGCCAGCATCCTCATCCCGGTAATTAACACTTTCACTCAGAGTGACATATTCACTGTATGTTGTTTCAGCAATAGTTCTTCAGGATGAAGACTTAGTGGAGACTTTGCCCTCAAGCTGTTCTGTAGTGTCAAGCCAGTTTCTCAAACTCAGATTAAGGCAATGCTTTGCCAAAATTTGCCAAAACAGATTATGGAGAGACCTTTGACTAAATGTCTGGTCCATACTGCAGCTAAAGAACCGCCCACTTAGACCATTTTGATTGAGAAACTGTTCTCTGTTCAAATCATTGATGTCACTATAATAGAGTGAGATTGAAAATATATTCAAATAAGCCCTTGTGAAAAGGAAGAACTCTTCAGCATGTTTTATTTTTATTTTTATGGAAGCTAAGTTTCTTATGGATGCTTAAGTGTGTGAATATGAATATGCTTAAGTGTGAACTGAATGTAATGTTTCGGACACTTAATTGTATGTTAATTGTAATTGAATGAAAATGTATTGTAGTTTAAATTTATATGTAATGCAGTTAGTTGAACTTTGGAGTGCTTTTTTGATCCACTTAAGTACATCTTTATATGCAATTTCATAATTCTGCTGTCTTTTAAACATGGTTCTGAATTGCTTAATGTACTGACAAGCATTTGTAAAATATACTTTAATAATATCAAATAAAATGTATATATATATATATATATGCATGCATTTTAATATATTCAGAATTACACATTCTAATGATGTAGTTACAATTTGTGTACAAATATTTAAATGTAATTTAAGGTTAAATGGGAACGGAAAATAGAAAAAAATAGCATGAAGTATTTTAAATCTGAATTTCTGTCCATAAAAAATAGTTGGTACTTATAATTTAACAGAAAGCAAAATACAGTTCTGGTCATGGATATCTGATATCTGGTATCTGGTATCTCAAAAGTGTTTCAAACCAAACTATGATAACACTAACCTGGCAAACGTTTGCAAATCATTTGATTATTTAACCTTAAATTAAATGTAACCAATTGTAGATGTTCAGTACCTTGTAAACACAACTTTGATTATACTTTGATTTTGATTTGATTATACTGGCATATAGCCAGCCAATCAAATTAGAGCTGCCTGATCGAGAGAGAAATTTTCTGTTCAATGTGGATCAGACTATCAGCAAACAGAGAGGAAAACTATGAAAAGACTGCATTTTGGAACTCCTTTATATATATATATATATATATATATATATATATATATATATATATATATTTATACATACAGTACATACACACACATATATATATATATATATATATATAATTAACGGATAGATTTAGCGCTGAATTAGCTGTTAAAGAGCTTCACTGGATAGGTGTTTTAGTAAAGTAGTTGAGTTTTAAACTCAAGCTGCCATGGTCTAAAGTGGAGGTTGGAAAAATGAGGCACAGAGCAGTGATGTATCTGCTCCTCTCCTCAGGAAGTAGGCCCTCACAGTCACACTTCATTAATCAGATTTGCTCGCTGTAACACAAGCTCATCGTGCACCCAGCTTGAGCTCGTGAGGAAAAGAAAGAGACCAAGAAAAGAAAACTGGGATGGCGGTCATTAACTTGTAATTATGTCATTAAGGGGCATCCATGCTATTTATTGAGACAGAGGACTCCATACACACCCGCTGGCAGGGGTACTTTGACACACAACAATTGTCTGATGACTGTTGTCACTAATGAGAGTGTGTGTACGTATGTGTCCTTTAGGAGAAATGTCGCCCCAGTACGGTGTGTCCTGTGTCGGCGGTCGCGGGAGCTTTCTGCGGCTTGTGTGATTTTGACCCGGCGCACTCCATTTGTACATGGGTACCAGGCGATCCGTTCCCCGCACATATTCCATCTCCCTCTGCTACTGCCGCCACCCCAACAGAAGCTCCTCCTACTGCCGCCCACAGCCAGCTCTGCCCATCCTCGGAGGAGCTGATATACAGTGGAGTGGCAAACCGATACAGTTTCACAGGTAAACAGGTCAACAATGTTTGTCAATTTACCCTCAATAATTGTTTTTTTAACACTTTTTATTTAAAAAATATGCGAAATTGAAGGTGTTGTTATTGTTATAATTATCATAGTATATAAATAATACTAAAATAACACTGACCTGGAATAATAGAATAACAGATTCTATACAGAAAATACAGAATTTTCACAGATCAGGGGATACATCCTTGTCTGTGAAAAATAGAATTGACTACAAATTGAGAAAAGGAATGCGTATATAAATAAAATAAAACACAAAAATGCAAAAGAATTGCATAATAAAATAAGTCAATTATGTGTGGATGCATTCTGTTAAAAAAAAAAAAGTTTATTTTTTACATTTTTTTAATTTAGAAGCAGCCAGGGCTTAAAAATAAACAAAAACAAAATTATTAATCGGTTCACTCTGAGCAGAATCAGTATTTTAACGTTTCTTTTCATGCGTTTCTTTGGTAACATTATCGTTCTAAAAACGTTTTGATTAGAACAAATACAGGTTAATAACGTTATTTTAATTTAAATGTTTTATTTTATTTTTTTGCCTTTAATTTGCTTGAATTGAACTTTATACTAAGAGCCTGTGACTAAACCTCGTTACTCGAGTGGATCCACAAACTGTTGGCAAAACAATAGCTCTATCCTTTAATCGTGAATGAAGTCCTCCACAAATCTTGGAGACTGTCTCTGCTTGTTTGCAGTGCAAGGATAAATAAAAAATTGGTTCTTTGAAAAAGTACAGTGTTTTCTTTATTCAATTATGTTTTTGAGGAGCGGAGAAGAGTGTCAGTCCGGTATTTGCCGTCGAGTCATAGCCAATACAGCCTGTGCGAAACATTTCGTCTATTATATTATAAGCTTTTTTTTGCCAAATGACCGTTTTAATGACAGACAAAACACAAATCTCCGACATTCGCAGGTGAAAAACCTCGTAACTAGTTTTTTAAATTTCCTGAATAGTAGCGATTCTACACTAACCTGCAATTTTCGCTGGTTTCAAAACACAACATGCTGGATATAACCTGCGCTGGTAACATATCCTCGGATAAACTCTCGTGATCCAACTTCTAATGCCAGCACATTGCCTTGCGCCTTATATAGGATTACTTGACAACTCGTCAACGACACATTTGCATAGGACATACTATTTGAATTCATGATTGGTTTACTGCCAAAGGAAAATCTTAAACAGAATGATAAAAATAACGGTATTAACCGGTGTAACAAGGTTTGTGTTCAGGAAAGTGAAAGTGAACGTGAGCAATCACGCCACCGGCCTCGCTTCGTTCCCACGGCTCTCAGCCCCGCCCTGATTGCCACATTCCCCATCACCCCTCGCAGGCCGGGGGGGTTACGTGGCAAGCAGGGCGGGGCCGAGAGCCCAAGGACAGTGGCGGGATTGCTAAAGAGCGTCACCTGCACGCAGAGATGGGCATAAATACATGGAAATGTATTTAAAATAAAAATACAAAATACTGTGTGGTAAAATGTATTTAAATACAAATAGAAAATACTGTGTGAAAAAACAATTATTTAAATACAAATACAGTATTTTGTATTTTGAAAATACACAAAATACATGTGGAATTCGCCATCCAGTGCAGGGTATATGGTCACAGTGAATGAAGAAACTACATAGGCCTACTGACTTTTAATTCCTAACCTTATCTCTGCCCTCTCTGTCTTTCTTTCTTTCTTTCTTTCTTTCTTTTTCTTTCCTTCTTTCTTTCTTTCTTTCTGGCAATTACAAATAAACTTATACAAAATAGCAGCAATTTATATACTTATTTCTAACCAGGTTACATGTAGTCTATTACTTGTGGTAAACACTATTAAAAAATTCATACTGTATGTAAAACTATGGGAACCTTTTCTGCTATTTAGCAAAGAATATGGATGGGCGATATGACCAAAATCTTCATTTTACTTCACAGTAACAAAAATATATCATGGTTTCACAATTCTCAATATCAGTTTTCAATTTTCAGTTTTCAAATGAAAGTAAACCTTTCATTTACCTAGGTTTACTTTTTTTTCTATATTTAACTATACTATTTACTATTCACTATATACTAATTTTTTTATGAATAAAACTAAAAGATTGAAGATTTTTGTGGTGTATCATTCATCAGTGCTTCTTTTTCCACATTCCAATAATTCCTGCCAGTAATACTTTAAACACATTTGACAAGCTAGTTGATAAAAATGAACAACCGATCAAGACTGATTGGCTAATGCTATTTTCCCACTTGTCTGTGCTCTTTTATTCTTTCACATTAATTGAAGGCAAATCTGAATAATGCACTATTTTAACTTTAATCAACAAGTAGAATTTATCATGACATCCTCAGTATACCCTGACAAACAGGTTGACTGGCAAAAAGTATTTTACGTATTTTGAAAATAAAATGTATTTGAATACAAATTACATTAGATTTTTTCCAAAGGCTTTAATATACAAAATAGTATTGTGTATTTCAAATACGTATTTTAAATACATGTATCTGAAATACTGCCATCCCAGCCTGCACGCCACACCGGTCTCGAGTTTTTCACACAGGAGCTCCGGATGGAAAAAAATGAAGAGCGACAACAGTAAAGGCAAGAAAGGACCAAGCCTGGATTATTTTACGTTGTGTTTTGTTTGTTTTTATGCTGCAGTTTTCCATGAGGGGCTGCCGCTTTACTTTCGTTTTGTTTGTTTATTTTATGATATTTAAAGTATATTTTATGATATTATTACATTTGAACATTCGCCGATTCCTGCCTCCTCCTTCCCTGAACACAAAACTTGCTACAACCGGTCAATGGTAACTTCAAATAAGCGTTTCTGTTCAGAACGTTTAACCCTGATTTAGTTTTCAGTTTTGTTTGTGTTCCTGTTTTTTGTTAGTTTCCTTGAACCAGTTCAGAGCCCTGGAAGTTGGGTCATCATCAAAAGGAAGGGGTGAAGGGGGTCCATTCTATGGGACAGCCTTATTTGGGCTCAGGGGAGAGAAAGCCAACTAGGAACTTTTTTCTAGAGCCCTGTAAATTTACGCAACAAACCTGCAGATGAGAGCCAAATGTGTTCAATAAACAAGAAATAGTATGTCCAACATCTTTTATGTAAAGACATCAAACTGAATGGCACACACACACAAGAAGGAAAGTGTCGGTCATTTTGGGGATGTTCCTCACAGTGTAAACATCTGCACATTTCATGTGTTCACAAGAACAGATGCTTAAGTGTGTATTAATTGTTGTGAGTCATAAATCTCACCTGCTATTTCGAAGTCATCATTAAAACTTTAAGATAGGCGTTTAGAGCGCCCCCTTGACTCACACTCTTATTAATGTTTTCAGGGGAGTGCTGGCCTCTCGTTCTGGCTCAACCTCATCTGAGGTGTTATTTATTTGGTTAGTTACGTCTGTTTAATCAAGACTAATGCAGGAGTTGAGGGGGCTGGCTGGCACGAGGAGAGTGATTCTAGTCAGCGCTGTGCCACCATCTGGGCAGAAGCGTATAAACCTGTCGTGGCCCTGCACTCCTCCAGATGTTTCTCACGCCCCCATACCCGCATCCCTGAGAAAGATGACACTGAGTGCTCTCGGACAAATGCTTCCCAAGAGTTGATTTGCCAGCCACACAAATATGAACGATTCCGCTTCCTCCTGACTTTGTGTAGCAAACACCCTTGAGGCCTTGGGGCTTTGTGTATTTTAACGTCATCATGAAATAAAAATTCACCCTGTTTAAATCTAACAATGTGTCACTGGTCTTGTTGTACTTTCTTATGTTATTTTAGTAGAAAAAAAATGTACATACAAACTTTCCTTTTCAAAAGCACCAATCTCTCTTTTTTCAACACCCTCCTATAAAATCCTCTTCGCTCCATTCTAGTTTGAAACACCCACTTTTTACAATCCAATCAATTTGCCCTAAATTTTTTTCATTGAAAATCTTTAAATTACAGTAGGGGTTACAAATTATATTTCATGTTTTCAATTAAAATTTTAATAAACCTTTTTTATTAATTATAACTATTATTTAATTATTACTACTACTATTATCATATTCAGTTTTTATTTTCCAAAGAAAATAATAAATCGGTATTGCTTAATGTTCAATCAAATTTAATTTTTTTATTTTTTTTTATTTTTTTATTAATTTTTTTAATTTAATTCTATAAATGACGTTTGCTCATATACATATGTCGTTTTTTTTTATTTATTAATTAGTATGTAAATAAGTCATAAATAAGTTTGCTTGGTTAACTTGGTTAATTTGTTGTGAGACTGTGTCTTATCTTCTGAAAAGGGTATTTTGTCATCCTGTCACTCATAGAAGTGCCTCCGCCAGTCTGATGAAACCTATCTCGGAGATTTACACCCATGACTCCCCAAACACACGTATACAACAAACTGCTGTTTTTCTGATAACAAAAAGCATTACAGTAAACAGTGTCCCTGGCTGCTCATTAAACTTTAGTCTTGTTTTAGTGTGAAGACTGACACACTTTAGAGGCTCTCCTGTGATACTGTCAAGAACAAAGTTTCAGGGGAATTCTGAGGAATAGGTGTGTTTGTGTGACTGTTCTCTTGTGTGTCATTTCAGACACTGAACTGGACCCATACACCAGTTATGAGTATAGAATTGGTGCTTGGAACAGCTTTGGCCGTGGGTTCAGTCCCTCCTCTCGTGTCACTACTAAAGAAGACGTTCCCTGGGATGTGCCTCCTCCTCACTGGAGCCATGTGGGCCTGCGTGATGACATCATCCAGCTTGAATGGTCAGCCCCAAACAAACCAAATGGTAATTATTTTGAAAGGTGGTGTTGACTTTTATTACATCCCATTCCCTCTATATATATAAAACGGACCAGCTAGTAGTCGCTGTGCGAGTAAACCTCACTATGTATATATATATATATATATATATATATATATATATATATATATATATATATATATATATATATATATATAATTTACTACTATTTTCACTATATATCTTTTATTTACAATATGATGTAAGGATTTGGGGTCCTGATGACACCAATCTGGTTTCCCAGTTTTAATAAAAAATATAAATTCTATTTACATAGTGAAATATTACTATAATGGATTATTATATTATTATCATAAGTGAATTATTTGCTAAGATTTGTTTTTTAATTACACATAGTAATTATTAATTTAGTAATTACACGTATTAATTACACATAATTCTTATCATAGTTTGTACACAAAAGCCAGCGACTAATTTAAATCACAGTTTGTTTATATCTGTATATACCTGTATAGTGGACAAAGCAACAGTTTTGGACTATTCAGGATATATTATTTCTTCATTTTTAAGTGTGATTGCTTTCAGCTTGGAAATGTATAATAACTAACTAAAATGCACATTGCACAATTCATAGTCAGCAACTATAGGTAGAGATTGGAAGCCTCTTGGAAATTTAACATCTTTATAGTTTACTTTTTTTAAAAATAATAATCCTATAAAGTTTGATTTCTTTTTCCCTTCAAATCAGAGCACATCATTTTTTGCCAGATGCCACAGCTAGTAATGCAGTTTCTTGCTCTCATGGTAATATTGTCATATGTTTATTCAGTCGAAGGTTTGGTTATGTAAATGATTAATCACGGAGTGAATCAGTTTGGGTAATCCACGCCTGAAGTCGTGACTCTCAGAAGATTTACTCACATTTCCCCCAACAAACTGGATGGCAGGCTTTTTCTTCAGGCTGTAATGATATGACTCAGACAGAGTGGAACTAGCTGATTGTTTTATCATCTCTCCTCTGAAGACCTGCCTGTTATTAAGCGTAATCTGCATAGCTCGGCAGAATAATTTATGAAGAGCAAAATTCACACGCGCATAAACACTAAGTGAGAATAACAAGCTTCATTTTAGGGAACTTCTGTGCCACTTAATATGTAAAGAAACATGCTGATTGCTCATTAGGACTTCACTCTGATGCTAATCAAACGGCTTGCCACCCAATCTGTTGTGATTTGAAAGTTAGTTCAACGGTTTTACTACTGCACTGCGTGAAATTAATGTTGAAGCCATTTTTTGACCCTGCGTGTTTTTATGTACTCTGATAGGTGAGATAAGTACCTATGTGATCCTGCGTGATGGACAGGAGCGCTACCGTGGCACTGATCATAGCTTCACAGATGCGGGAGGAATCCGACCTTTTCGGGAGTACATGTACCAGCTCAGAGCCTGCACTGCTGCCGGCTGCACAGACAGCTCAAAAGTGAGTCTATTTCTCATCGACCTCTCATCTTATAGGCAGAAAATCATAGAACATAACAGTGAAGTGTGTAATTACATTGCCACTAGTGGTACCAAATGGGATTGCAACAATGACCATTTCTAAACGGGTTTCCCGTACACAAGCAGCCATTGGTTGGCCAAATACACAGTCCTGCCCCAAAGTAACGCTATCAGTTGAGATAATGTCGCTGTGTCGGGACGGTTGGGATGCTCTGACCGGACACAGCAACATTTATTTAATGGTGTAATATTGATTCAACGTTTGTTTAACAAATCAATGTTTTGGTATGTTTAAAGAGACACTTTTTGGGAAAAAAAACTTTAAACATGTTTGTAAAAGGTACTGTTCAGGTGTAAAAAAAAGATTTGGGCTACACTTTATTTTAAGGTGTCATTGTTACAGTGTAATTAAATATTTAAGTACAGTGTAATATTAATTAACTACATGTACTTACTATAGGGTTAGGGTAGGATTAGGTTTTGGTTGAGGGTTAGTTGCATGTAATTAGGCATAATTTACTGTTATTACTATGGTAATTACATGTAACATATGTAATAAGGACTCTGTAAAATAAAGTGTTACCAAAAATTGGTGTATATACAGTAATATAGTTGTATAGTCACTCCTACCCACTCACTCATTTTCCTATTGTCCTTCATCTTTACAGTCTTACCAGCAAATATTTACAAGCATTGTGCTGAACATCTACAAAACACTTGTAAAGTATTGCAGGAGTCGTACTCCCCCTTTCACGCCCATGTTATGTCGCTAGTGCAGAGTAAACAGGATATTTTTAATGGCAAGCTAATGGAAGAAGAGCAACAGCTGACTTCCTGCCATAATTGTTGTCTCTTTGTAATAGCTGTCAGCGGCTCAGCTGATGAAAGAATTAACCTGTCTATCTTCTCATGTCTAATTTAGGATCCGATTATCAATAACCGCACAGATCTGCTAGAGGCAAAGTAAAAAGAACCTCCCAGGGCAGCGTTAGGTCCATTTTTCTTTCCACACACCTCCGGGGTCTTGCCCAGCACACCAATTGTCCACCAATGATCCACTTCTTCTCTCTTCTTCCCCCTCGCACGATCGTTTTTAAGTGGAGCTGGATTAACTTGTACACCTGCAAGCATTGCCCAAACAGTTGCAATTATTGTCCGACCCAATACAAGGGGAGCAATTACCACGGGGCACTCTGTTGTCGTTCAGCGGGACTCTGCTCAGCCAGCTCTGTCGGTGGGAATGAGGAACCTGATTTAATCTTTGTGGACACTCTGCAGGCTCACTAGCACATCAGGCCAGCGCCGGGCCAGACTACACGTAGCCGGGAAAAAAACACCTTAACCACCTCTCACGGCCCTTTCCTAATAGTCTGCCACTCCTAAAGACAAGAGTTGAAACTACTAGTGACATTCTATTAGAGCAGGATATCCAAGCCTCCATTAGGGCAAATTGCTCTGTAATTCTTTTTGTTGTGTGTCCAGGTTGTGGCAGTGACTGTCCAGGGGGAGCCAGAGGGAATCGCCGCTCCCGTGGTGAAAGCGCTGTGGCCCGGGGCACTAAAGATCAGCTGGGTGGCTCCAGCCAAACCGAACGGTATCATCCGGGAGTACCACATCAATCAGAGCGGCGTTGGAGTGATCCACACAGAAACAGAGGGGGAGATGGCTTACAATGTCACAGGTATCACATATACACTACCTTTCAAAAGTTTGGGATCAGTACGATGTTTTATTATTTCTTTATATTTTGAAAGAAATACATTTATTCACAAAGGACACATTCAAATGAAGGTGGCAGTAAAGAGTTACAAAAATATTTACAAAAAATTCCAATAAATGCTGTTCTTTTAAACTTTCTTTTCATTAAAGAGTCCTGAAACAAATGTATGATGGTTTCCACCAAAAACATTAAACACCACAACTGATCAATACTCAACATATAATAATAATAATAATGATCAGTATAATATTTTTATAATTTCTGAAGGATCATGTGACACTGAAGATAATGTTATTATTATTATTATAAATAATATTTAAATATATTAAAATAGAAAACAGCACTTAGAAATGATTGTTTTATATCTCACAATATTACTTGCCTTGGTGACCATAAAAGGCTTCTTTAAAAAAAGCAACTTACCAGCACCATATTTTTAAACAGTTTAAAAATAAATATTAAATATTATAAATAATATTAATTCGTTTTTATATATACAGTAGTTCTTGCTATAGATTTGAATGATCTGTAGTTAAAATTATATATATTTTTTAATTTTATTATTTTACTTTTTTTAATGATTTGTTTTTAGGACCCACATTTTTTTGAGGTGAGTCATATATATCTCTGCATTTTGTTTCCCAGATGTCTGTTTTCTAAGACTTTATTGTAATACCATCTAAGTACAGTCCACAAAGCTTTTTTATTTCGCGAATTAAGTAACCCTGATATATTTTAAACTGTAAAACAGATTAACAATGAAGAAAAGTTTGAGTCTAATACCTATAAACTCTAACTATTTTACTTTAACATAAGGAAAGTACTCAATAAGAGAGAGGAATAAAGAGTAAAGTCAGAGGGCGAGTGATGAATCAGTTTAGCAGCAGAGAGCAGCCGCCCCCTACACACTGCCCCATGCTGGCCCTGACGGCGGCAGCAGCGAGAGTAAGAGAGCGAGAATACGCCGTGTCTCCTCCACGTGCCCTGCCTTTATTTATGCATGCTGTTTCTGGAAGCAATCTAATGACTGAATTTACACCTGATTCCCGCAATGAGCAGCCGGCCTGCCCATCACTCCTGAGGCCTCCGCTGATTTGTGGGGCTACTTTTATCTGCCTGGGAGAGGAGCAGTGTTCCTGGCCCTGAGCCATCCGTCACCACCGCAAGGGTACGCACAAGGCGCACTCCCACTTTCAGTGCCGCCCGACTCTACACAGCCCAGCACATGGCAATGGACAGCTGAACAACTACCAGCACACACAGAGAGAGGGGCTTAGATTAAAGGGTTAGTTCACCCAAAAATGAAAATTAAGTCATTAATTACTCACCCCCATGCTGTACCAACCCCGTAAGACCTTCGTTCATCTTCGGAACACAAATGAAGATATTTTTGATTAAATCTGAGAGGTGGATCACTGCTACATAGGCTGCCAGAGGGAATGAAACTTGACGGCCCAGAAAGTCGTTAAAGAACATGTTTAAATATTCCATGTGCCTACAGTGGCTCAACTATAAGTTTATCAAGCGGCGAGACTATTTTTTTCCCGAAAAAAAACATAATAACGACTTTATTCGACTATTCCTTTTCATTCCTTGTGGGCCTGAGACGAGAGTTCAAGAGATTTCCACGACGCATGCGCGAGAACTGAACAAGAAGTATTAGAAGAAGAACGTTCTCTTCTCAGTTCTCGCGCATGCGTCGTGGAAATCTCTTGAACTCTCGTCTCAGGCCCACAAGGAATGAAAAGGAATAGTCGAATAAAGTCGTTATTATGTTTTTTTTTTTCGGGAAAAAAGTATTCTCGTCGCTTGATAAACTTATAGTTGAGCCACTGCAGGCACATGGAATATTTAAACATTTTCTTTAATGACTTTCTGGGCCGTCAAGTTTCATTCCCTCTGGCAGCCTATGTAGCAGTGATCCACCTCTCAGATTTAATCAAAAATATCTTCATTTGTGTTCCGAAGATGAACGAAGGTCTTACGGGGTTGGTACAGCATGGGGGTGAGTAATTAATGACTTAATTTTCATTTTTGGGTGAACTAACCCTTTAAGTGCTCACAAATCTGTTTTATCACTTTTTTTGTTTTTGTTTTTTTGTTTTACCAATTTTGTTATTATTATTATTATTCAATTTTCTTTTACATTGTTGTGCCCATTGTCTTTAATGCAGCCATAATGAAATGCTTTTCTCAGCTAATATTAATACATGTGACTGCTATTAATGTAATTATTCTAATGGGTAAATAATGTATTTAAATTCAGTAGATTCAATTATAAATGTGTAATCAATTGGAAGCAATAATAGTCATTTATTTAAATTTATCATGCTGTTTTGTACACATTGTCTTAAAAAGCGGCCACTTTTTATAATGTCTGCAATGGTAATGTAATGTTTGGAAGCTTTTCAAATATTGATACACGCAACTGCTGTTAATATAATTATTATAATCGGTAGATATTGTAATAAATTCAGTTAAAAATGTGTAATCATTTGACAGCAATAATAACAATAGTAGTAGCAAAATTATTTATTTGTTTGTTGTCTAGACTGGAATATGTATTTTGTTTCTTTTAAATTATCTTTTTGAATGGGCTCCTATTCAAATAGTACATATGCGCTGTAATTTTCTGTCTCTACGGACCAATATGAAATGCATAATTCACGCAGAGAGGAAAAAGAGAGAAAGTTTCTCGCTCCAGCCCGTCGACACTATCACTGACATGATTATCAAACCTAAGTCGGGCACATCGTTTTGAGGAGCATCTGATCTTTTTCCAGTCAGGATTAATCTGAATGAATCGCATGCAGGGAGCCGCTCCTCTGAGACATGGCTGACTCTGAGAATGCTATCATCTCATAACGCCGGAGAGAATGACATCCTCGCTTCCCGTGTTTGAGCTTACAGGCGTCCAGGAGAAAATCAGGCTCATTTATTTAAATATATTGTAAAAAAAAAAAAAAAAAAAATGTGTTTTGAGACTGTTGACTGCAGTCTGTGTAGCTTAAACATCTCATAGGCAGAGTCTCACTGAAAGCAAATGATGTTTAAACAGCAGGTTTCCTGTGTTTAGCTGATCTACTTGTAGGCGTGTAGTTCTCAGCTTTCCTCTCCGAACTCAGACCTCCCTCCCTGCCTTCAGCAGCGCTCAGCCACAGGCTGTCTGTCTGTGCACTCCAGAGGAGCCACTGGGAAGCGCCAGATTTTTGTAAATAAGCTTGAAATCAGCAGGGACCTTCAAATGGTTGGAGCTCAACTGCAACTTGCTGTCGACCAAAGATATTTCAGCTAGTAGCAGCGGTAAGGGGCTTTCCGAGTTCTTTCTGTTCCTCTGAAGGCCCTGAAGTTGGCAGCGACGGCACGCACCAAACAAATCATCCAGTCCTGGATCCTGGGGTGAGTGGGGAGGGAGGGGATCTGATGGCAGATTTGGCCGGCTGGCAGTGTGGCGTGTTTAAGACTTGGCTGGGGGTGATGGCAGGCAAAGGCGGTCTCGCTGGCTGGGATGTGAGGCAGCGGTGATGGCGTTCAGACGCTGGCAGAGGCTGCAAAATGCCTTTGCTCGGGGTTTCCTTTGTGGAGAGGCTCTAAAGCCACGCTGAGACTTTCATGTCCCTCTGCGCAGAGCGGTAAATCCTACCAGTGTTTTGTGCCGCGCGCCGGCTCGGGCAGCCTAAGAGTCTGTGCTCCAGCGCCGACTGCTGCTGGGAAGCACCTGCATGCTCCTTAAAACTCCAAACATCCTGCCTTCCCTCACTTGACATGATTAAACACAAACCAAAGTGCTCAAGCCTACTGCTTGCTTTCTTTGTGGCCGCCACTTTAAACACCACATTAGAGTCACTGGATTACAGATTTAGCTTTTTTTTTCTCGTTGGTACCTATGAAACTATTAAGACTAAAACTTAATTTAGAAGCAAGTTGCATTTGAGTGCTTGTTGTATGCACAATTTTATACAAAAATAAAGATTCTTTATTGGCATCTATGGTTCCATGAAGAAATTGTAATTTCCCTGAAACATTTTCATTGCAAATTTAAGAAATTGTTCTTAAAATTCTCTTCACACTAAGGAAAAAAAAATCATTTAAGAACTGAATACTGAAAGGTTCTTTGGGGTACCCCAAAATTGCTTTTCTATGGAATTGCTGCAAAACCCCCACTTTGGATTGGAACCAATATTTTTAAGAGTGTATGTGAGTTTACTACATATACATCAAAAACTGAAATTTATTGAAGTTGTGTGTGATGCATGGAATTGAAAGAGATCGTGTTCAAACATTTCTTTGTAGCTACAGGAGCTGTGCGCACGTTCAAACACACACTGTGAGAGCCGGCCCTTTCATATGACAGCACTCCTAGTGACAAAGACAGTTCCTGTCCCCTTTGTTATTGTAATGAATGAAGACCAAATAAATGAAAGGCATCAATAATTAAAGCATTATTAGTTTTGACTGTGACTTCAACACATTGGGAAAAATCCAATGGGTGAGAAAAAGGTTTATAAAAGCTTTTTTTGTACCTTTTAAATGTTCTTTTTTTAGATCATACAATTAAGATTATAGACTACACCTCAAATGCTCTTTATTTTAATAGGGCAAGAAGCTGATTTATTTATTTCACTTTTTTTGCACGATGGAAAATTGCAGTGTGAAATGTGCTTTAATTAACTAAGTGTAGTGTATGATTATTATGTATTTAATTGCATAAAAATTAAGAAATTAATATTTAAAAAAAATTTAAAAAATAAAGTAAAAACACCATAAATGCCACCCTTCAAAATGTGTTTTTTAATGTGCATGCCAAATTATTAGTCTAAATTAGAGTAAAAAAAAAAATTCTACAGTACATGCCTGTGAGATAAAACACTTAATATCGCATAGTCAAGATGCACTTCATCATTGCAAATTAGCTTCTGTTAAATTATGTATAAAATCCCCAAAGAATCTAAAATATGTATAGCTTTTCATTAACTGATGTGAATTATTGCTCTCAATTATATAAATTAAGTTGCAAGCCATGCGTTTAATTGGACATTTGTAAATTGATTAATAATTTATTAATATACAGTACTAGCATTTTAATTCTATTTCTAAAACTAATTCTATTAGTTTAAATCTTCATTGAATGTTTTCATAAAATGTAATGCTCTGAAAATTATCCTAAAAGTGTCAGCTTGTAAACGTACTTTATATTTCCAAGTTGCACAATTAAAAACTGAAAGACTTCATGTCATTACAAGTAAAAATCTTATGTAAGTGTATAAAGTCACCGGTTGGTTTTAGCCAGCACCTCATTCTCAAACCCCTTCACCTGGCTTATCAGTCTACCGTGTGCAGCTGCTTTATCAGGGTTCAGAGAGGTCTGCCCATGTCCTGATAGAAGAGAAGAACCTTTGCCTCCTAAATTATGCGTGAGCGGGAGGAAACTGATCCTATAAAAGGCATCAGGGGTAGTCTCCTAGCTTGGCTGACACGTAGAGCCCACAGATCGCTTCATAATCCCCTCCAGACAGAAAAAAAAACATTAAGTAATTGTAGACAGGAAGTGGGCACTTAATTATTTAGAGGTTTTTATCAATGTGGCAGGTAAAGTGAGTAAGCATTGCAGGCCTTTTCTCATCAGGTCGCCACGTTCAGGAATAGCACCTATCATCTTCTCATATTCTCTAATGCAAACAGTAAATGGCAGCTTGTCAATAAAATACCTTTTTATATCGTTTATTACCTCACACTTCCTCACTGTGCTGTACGGAGCAATTTGGATGACAGTTACGGCATTGTTTCACTTTGTGTTAGCCGTGTGCTACAAATGGGCTGTTGTGTGCTTAGAGGGGATAGAGCTAAAATTATTGATTTTTTTTTTTTTTTTTTTTACTCCTGCTTATTTATATATGTATTTATTTGCAATTTTCATTAAAGGTGCATATGTCTTTAACAGGCTAAGAGTGCCCCCTTCAGTTTGAATGGAATATCAAAATGTAACTGAGGGTGATGTCGTGAATGGATCAATATATTTTTTTTCTGGTATAATATACATGCATATTAATAATTACGATTTCCGGCTTGATATTAGACAGCATATGCTTCATTTAAGTGCAAGTTTGAGTCCTTAAAAATAGTATTGTCTCTGTAAAATATTTCAAATTAAATAATCTGTTTCCTATGTTTGTAATAATAATAATAATTAATTGGGATGTTAATGCTTTTACTAATATTATTTCTAAAGCTAATCTCCATGAAGTTATTCATAATCATTCAAAGATTTTTTTTTCTGAATAATGTAATCTTCCTATTGGTTACCCAAGTAGATTGATCTCTAAATTAGGTTGGATTTATGGCATGCGAATGCTTTCAGCCCCCCTGAACACCAAATGCTATAATAACTTACCCCTCAACACTATAATAACCTAGCCCTTCTAGAATACACACCTGGACATGTTTTGCATGGCGATGTGTGAAGTGAAGCTTTAAAGGCAATATTCAGTGGTTTTCCCCTGTGTTTAGTATGCTCAACAGAATTCTTTACTTAACCCAAACACAGCTCAACGTTCTGAAAACATTGATCTGTGTTTGGGTTAAATGAGAGAGGCCGTAAGGAATACTAAACAGGAGCACGGGTGCATGTGCTCCTCCAGATGTGGAGGCAGTGCTCGACGGACACCGGCACGGCTTTACGGGGTGTGCAGAGTTCAGGATTAAAGTGAGATTTAAAGTGCTTCAGGATTAGAACCAGATTTAGAGTTCTGAATGCTGAAGCTGCATCTTTGTCACAGGTGCTGCATTATGTTAGACACCAAATTACTCATACATTTTATATTTATTTGTTTATTTTGTTGAAATTAAATAATATAAGCCCAATCTTTTTCATTTTAAATGGGGTTGCATGAAAAAAAATATAAATAATATTCTATTTTCATTGATTCATAATTACTATATATATATATATATGAATCCAAAAGCTTGTTAACTCTATTATTTATATACATTTAGTTGTTCAGTGGGCCATTGGCTGTAATATTACATTAAGCATTCAGAGGGATTCCAGTGTATTCTTTGCTGTTATGTGAGGTACAGAGTTGTTATAATCAGCTGAATTTTATATTTCATATAAATATTGATCAGTTTTTTTTATATATTTAAAACTAAATTATAATTAAGTATTAAATATATTAAATTATATTCACATTTTATATTTTGAAATTATATTATTATATATTAGATTATATTTATTGTTAAATCCATTAGGACATGTGTAAGTGTGGAGGTGATTGTTGCAGAGGGTGTTTAAAAGCAGTGTCTGTTGACTGTTTTTGCAGGTCTGCTTCCGCACACCGACTACAGCTTCATTCTTGTTGCATGCACTGCAGCTGGTTGCGGAGCAAGTCAGCCATCTATGGGCCGCACACTGGAAGATGCACCAGCAGGTTAATGCACTTACACACACTGACACTCACTGTAACATATCATCTCACACTAAAAAGATTGTTGTTTGTTTTTTATTTTCAATGCATAAGAGTTTTCGTATATATATATATTGTATTTAATATATTCACTTGTCTCGTCTGTCCTATCATCTTTGTTTTCTCTTCTCTAGATGTGTGGGTTGTGCCCAGGCATATACAGGTGAACTCTTCAGCAGTGGAGCTTCACTGGAGCCAGCCGCTCAAACCCAATGGCCTGCTCTCTCGGTATCGGCTGCTTCGTGACGGAGTGGTCGTTTTCACCAGTGACGGAGGAAAGATGAGCTACACAGACGCTGGCCTTCAGCCCAACACCAGGTTCTATCTATCAGCTATCTTTAACAAGCCATTAGCACTTGATTATCGATGACATCTAATCCTATGTGTGTCTTAAAGAATCCAGGGACTCTACAATAACAGAGCTCTTCAGTAACAGAGCTGCTCTGATACCAAATCATTAAAAGTTTTTAAGAGGAGCGAGCAGGGAGGCTAGCTAATGAGAAGCAGCGTTGGCTTGGAGAGTCGCATTGATCGCGTTCCCCTTGTGATTCGTGTTAGGACACCAACTAAACTTTTCTACTGTTGATGGAGAGCGAGACTGAGGCTCTAAATGGCTAAACACTAAGCTTTTAATTGTCTTTACTACAAATTATTGGTCAGGAAATTACCTCTTCATTGTGAAAAGTCATTTAATGCTTTGGAGTACAGGCGCATACTGCAGATTGGCTAGCTTCCCACAAATGAAAAGTTGTTATCTAAAGAGGAATGATCAGATGTTATTTTTCAACAAGATAATGCTCCTGCCCAAATTGCAAAGACAACCCAGAAGTGGCTTGAGAACAAATCTATCAGGCTCATGTTTGTGCCTGGTTACAGTCCAGATGAACCCTATAGTGAATATTTGGTCTCACATTAAACTAAAACTAACTGGGAAACATTTTTCAACTGCTCATGAACTGTTTGAAGCCATTAACATTGAGTGGGACAACACTGACTCTTCTTCCTATAAAAAGCTATCAGCAAATTTACCCACATGGCTTAAACATTTAAAGAAAACAAAGGAAAAGGCAATTCCATGCCTAAGTTACTTTATCTACAGTACTGGTATTTGTGCAATTCTTGCTAATTTCCTGACTAGCGATTTGTGATTAAAATGGACCATTTAAAGACCATGGCTGAATCCGAAATCGCCCCCTATACCCTCAAATAGGGCGTTATTTGATGGGACAGCCATTTGTAGTGGTGCTCGAAACCATATTGGACTTTATTGAGTGCACTTATTCAATCCCACATTGCACTGCAACAACGAGTGTACAACCAAAGTATACTCAACAGCTTTCCGAATTCGCTTACTCGTTTTCACTCACTCCTTCAAGTGAACAGTATTTGTGGACTTAGGCCGTGTGTCCACCAAAGCGTTTTTTCACACAAATGGCGTATAATTCCAATTGTTTTCAATGGGAGCGCCGCGTTTTTTAAACGCCATGAGCATAACGAGGCGGTGAGCGTGTATTTAACGCTCAAGCGCTGAGCGTTCGGCGTTTTTTACTGGTCGCCGAGAATTGAAAAATGTTCAACTTTGGGTAAAACGCAGCGCTCATCACTGTCACTTTTTACACAACTGTCCAATCACAGTGGAGGAGGGGCGGGACAAATATCACACCGTCCAATTGTCACAACATTCTTTCTGTACAACGACATCAACCAGCAGAGCTAATCGAACAAAATGGATGAAAAATAAATTTTTAGTATGAAACAAATTATCTGCGAAATCAGTTACAAGTAAACTGTGCTGCGGATATTCTGTATCATAGCAACAAAGCCTCTCAACTGAAAAAACGCTGCGCTGCCAAAACACTCTCAAGCGCCCACAGCTAGGCGTTTTGCTGGCTAAAAACGCTTTGGTGGACACACAGCCTTACGTAAGGAATAGTGAATGAGGGTTTAGGGGGCGATTTCGGATTCATCCCATTTTTGGCTTGGCCCTTTTTTTCTTTTTTTTTCCTTTTATCACAAATTATTCACAATTTTATTTTTACATAATCACGTATTATTATATTATTTAAAACATAATAAAGGATGGTATAGGGATGCTAACGATTAATCGGCGATCGATTAATTGTCAATAATAATTGAATCAATAAATTCATCAATGGTCGATTAAGCAAGGACAACATTAGATTGCGTAGTTTTGAGGTGTGTGTGACTCGTGCGCAAAACACATGCACCATGAAGCATGAAAAGCCATTTTTAAGCCATTTATTTCTAAACATAGTTAACCAAGGGTCCAAAAAAACGCCAAACAAGTAATTTTACTGAACATAAGAACTACTTACTTGTGTTAATAAAAGTACATAGAATAAATGAGTAATACGATCTTCCAGCGCTGTTTCAGCTGTGCGCTCCTATTCTGTGGCATATGGTAAATCAAGACCTGTCTATCTGAACGATCAAATCAACCTAAGTGCACTCCAGCTGTAAAACAGTGTTCGATTGGTCTCTACACATCGTCACTACCCACCACACCCGAGATCCTGTTTCCAGTGGTTGAACTTTCAAATGACATTGGAAATCCCAAAAGACCTATAGCTTTAGCCAAGCAGCATGTCAGGTGACAGGTCACTCTGTGATCTACGCATTGCATTGTCTTATGTTTTGTTTGGCTCGTTCAAGACCACCTGCTCTAAATAAAGACGTGATCTACAATGGTTAACTAATATTTTGTGAAGTTACAACATGTGGCGCAAAAGCATCATGTGTATACTGCGTCGACACTTTTTCACACAAATACTTGTTACATTTTGGTCTCTAACTGAAACAGATATGCTTGTTGTACTCTGCTAGTTGAGAACTTTTCAATGAAAAAAATAGTTATGGTCATATCCCTATTTTCTCCTAGCTTCTAAAGCTTTAAAATGACCTATTTTGTGTTTGTGGTTGTTAAGTAATGTGATAACTTAGTAGTGCTTTAAATTTAAGAGGTTAAGGTTAAGTTAAAGATTAATCAATTCATTGATTGTTAACGATAAGGCTAATTTATGTAAATTGACATTCCTAGTGTGTTATAGTATAAATAATTGTATAAAAATAATTTTCATCTTAATTCATTTTTGTATTAGGTTAATTCCTAGGACTATTATTTTTAAATTTAAGTACATAAATAAATATGAGAATATAATTTTCTTGATGTTGTAGAAATTCAGCTGTTTTGTCAATGCCTCGTTATTCATGAATATATCCAGTCTTAGCATCTGTGAAATCTGTTTGTTGGCTGTAATAAAAAAATGCACACAGGGACTCTGTGCAAAATAATTGGTTAGTTTGTGCAATATGTTGTGTAAATATTTGCAATGGTTCATTCTCATAAGCTGCTTAAGATACAGGATAAATCTGTTTGTTTCATTACTTTACAATCAGTGATTCGTAGATTGTTCACTGCATTCCTCTCACGTGTGTGTATATATATATATATATATAGAGAGAGAGAGAGAGAGAGAGAGGGGGGGGGGGGAGAGAGAGAGTGCTTAAACATTTTTGATCATGCAAATCTATATCTTCCACACTGATTTGAACTGTCAAAACCATGTGTCTTCTGATTGGACAGTTTGGACAGGTCATTCAGTCACCTGACCTCCCTCTCATTGTCCCTCGGCTGCTTTTGTTTATACTGTAGCTTCAAACAGAGCAGGGGATAGCCATGACGTTTAATTTGCCGTAATTCCAGATGACCTGCCAAAAGGCATTCCCTTCTCCCGTGCTCTCCCCTTTCCCTTTCTTCCTCCAATTTAGCTCTGTAAGGAGCGTTACAAAGGCAGACGAGTGGTTCATTATCCAGACAGGCTATAGGCTGATGTGAAACAGTTAACCAGGGTGCTGGGGGGTGTTCTGCCAGCACTCCTGCTCATCGATTATTTATGACAATGTTGATTAGCTGTCACTTACCTCACTATCGTAGAAAGTCTCTCTGACGAGTGAAATATTAACCTTTCTCCCTCTAGGGAAACAGGTTAGCCGCTTGCCACTTCGTTTGATGCGCCGTATCATGTTTATTCGACTTAATGCATGCAACATACACGCAGCGGCGAAATACCTGCGTCAGCATGCACAGCTGTTCACTGGTGTGTTTTAAACGTGTTTTCTGATTAATATCTCTAATGCTTATATTGCACATGATGAGCATGGTATATAATAACTGATGTGACTATTTTAAAGGAGTAGTGCCGGAACAATAGTTAATGTGAAGGTATTAATGGCTGGCTATGGAGTTTATGGCAAATTAAAAGCCTTTAATGTTGAACATGACCCACATACATTGCTAATGCACACCTTTGCACTGACACCCATCTCTGTTTAAAAGGTAAATCTATCTTGTGAAGTCATGTATGTCTTAGAAGAGCTTTCCGGCGAGTGTTTTTATAACCCACATCAGGCGTTAATACATGCGCGTACACACACACACACACACACACACACACACACACACACACACACACACACACACACACACACACACACACACACACACACACACATATACACACACATACACTTCCCTTTCTATTTATATGCATGTCTGTTCAGTGCATCTGTCACGCCTGTCACTGATCACAGTGGAGGGGCTGATCAGCATTGCATTAACAATGTCATCTGTTAAATAGTATCACACCATATCGATCCAGCAGGGACTTTTCCAATGAATCAAGTATAATGTAAAAGCAGAATTGCAAGAAGGCATAGTCATCTGAGCATTTACTTTTCTCCATTTATATTGGAAGTAAAATAGTACATTTCATGAGTCAACAGCTGATTAATTGACTAATTGAAGATTTAGTTATTCATTTATTCTGGTGAAAACCTCTTTAAGAAATGATGTCTTTTAAATTCATTCTTTTTAAAACACTGCAAGTTTATTTCGTGATAATGAAGTCTGTCTGTACAGTTACTAACTAAAGGGAGCCACGCTAATAAAATAACTAGGGAATTTTTGTAGTTGTAGAGGCAGTTCTATTTTCTTAATATACACTTCTGAAAAGCAGCAGTGAAACATGACAAAACTGTTGTTGCTTTTAATGTCAAATTGTACTGCAATCTCTCTTAAACTGCCCACGCGTTCTCGCTCATTTGTGGTCACAGTCGTGAAATATCACAAGCAAAAAAGGTCCATTGTCTCTGGTCAAAAGTATATAAAAGTCATAGTCACTTTCAAACCAAGTTCTGTTGGTCATTGCATAAATCTGTGTAAATTAAACTCTTAGTGAATTCTGTATGGGGAAATTTTTCACCTTGGAAAACTCCAATTCGAAATTCCAGATTTTGTGTAATTCTATTGTAAAAACTCGATTTCCACTTCACTTTTTTTGTATTTATTTGCTTTATTTATTGGTTTTTATATCTGCTGTTTGCTAGTTTTACTTCAGATTGGCTTCCCATTCCTGATTTTAAACAACATTTGCTTTGTTACGCTGGCGTTCATGCCTCAATTCTGAGAACTTTGATGAAAGACGCGCATCCTTAAACAAAACTATGCTTGCTGTGAAAGACACGGCTTAATGGCAGAATCAATGCACCCGCCTCTCTTGCGGACAATGAATAATAAAACGCAGGGTCGACTCCCACCTGAAATGGAGAATCGCTGAAACAGAGGCAAATTTAACTTCTGTGACAGGAGACTTTTAAGCTAATAGCATAATTTAGTTTCTCAGTTGACTTATTTATCTCCCATCCATCTTTGTTTCGCAGATATGTGTACGAGTTGGAGGCCACCACCAGCGGCGGGAGCAGTCTCAGTGATAGATACGTCATTCAGACCCCTGTCTCCTCCCCGGAAAGGATTCCTCCTCCGAATAATGTCAGCCTCCACGGCCCTCGCTCCGTCTTTGTTGCCTGGTCACCCCCAGGTAATGTTTACAACCTAATGCGCTATGCAGCCTCTCTATTTAGCACTCAAGCAAGGCTGATTTATCCCTGCTCGGGCCTGCGAGAGTGACGGCACGCGGGCAAGAATTTACGAGTGGCGTTGTGTGTAATTTACCAGGAGCCCAACATGGTCGTGGTGTACATGCATCAGTGCGGGCAGGACGTAGATGGGTCCCACCAATCAATTAACATTCAAACCTAAGTGACAGCTTTTCCTACCTCTAGTGTGATTTAAAGGAGACTTGTTTGAGATGCGCTCGCCCTTCACCTGCGTGTGTTCTCCCATCACTGTCCAGTCGTGTCTCATTCATTCTCTCCTTCTCCGCTGTTGCTGTGGAGTTGAGGTTAAGTTCAGGTATTGGGTTGCGTGTACCAATTCTGATCATGTGCATGTCGGTGCACCCAATCAAACGGCAACACACAGATATATTATATTGATTAATATTTATTTAGAGGCATTTAGCTTTCTTGGTTGTACTCTGAAGAATAGATGGAGGAATTACCACCCATGCAGGAAACTGTACAGCTTATGTAACAATGAAAGAGATAGAACAGTCAAAATCCCTAAAACATAGTCCCTCTCCAAAATACCTTTAAATTGCTACCACTATTTTTTATTTGCGAAAGTATTTTTATTAAATTATTCAGATGCTGTTTACTGCTGGCGGAATCATTGAGATCCTCCCCATTTTACCTGATAAATACCGCATTCATTCAAAAAATAAATAAATAAAAGAATATATGTGTGTGTATATATGTATGTACATATATAATGTGTGTGTGTGTGTGTGTGTGTGTGTGTGTGTGGGTTGTGTGTTTACAGTATATACTGTATGTATATATATATATATATATATATATATATATTTTATATGGGAGATAAATAAGTCAACTGAGAAACTAAATTATGCTATTAGCTTAAAAGTCTCCTGTCACAGAAGTTAAATTTGCCTTTGTTTCAGCGATTCTCCATTTCAGGTGGGAGTCGACCCTGCGTTTAATTATTCATATATATATATATATATATATATCAGTATTTATTTATTGTTTATTACTTCTCTTTTTTTCAAGTAATGTGCCCTTGTAGTCTTTAATCAAAATAACATCCGCACCAACTCTTCTCTTCTCTGATGATGTGATTACTGCCGCGAGAGCATGCAAACCTGTCACTCACATGAGATTGTAAGGCCGAAATTCCTGATAAGACTGAACATAAGAGCTCTCACATCCAATAAAACAATAAACGTACTAATCTGAAGAAAAGATCATGAAGCAAGGACACAGTAATCCATTTGCCTCATATTCTGTCCTCACTCATCCTAAACCCCCCTTTCCCCACTCCTTTTCCTTTCACCCTGGTTGAAAGTTCACAAAGACTGGCAATATACCACTTATGATGTATCTTGTGCATCTGTTGCTTTTTTTTTCATGTTTGGTATAATTTAAATGTCTCAATTTCACAGAAGTCACTGATATTATGGGAAAGACTGAAAACATTCTGTACTGCTGTCAAAGGGGTGTGCATCTCATAAGGGATCCTGTTCAACCAAAAAGTCTTCTACTATTTACAACTTAGAGTTGAAGATTTCTTTGTTCTGGTCTGGGTATTTAAGGGAAAGTGGCAAAACAGTCATTGGGATTCTGTAAAAATGAAGAGAGAAAAAACCCATACAGTGCTGTGTGATCCTCCTGAGTCCTGAACTCAGAATTCACAAACTCTCTCTCTGCTGTCAGGTATGCATTTCTCTCTCTTAGATTTATATTTGAGCAATTGATGTTATGTATTTAGCATTTCTGAATTGGCTTCTTATTGTTTAATTATGCAATTGGCATGATACATTTTTACCTGACGAATAAAATGTTATATTTTATTGATTCTGTATTCTACTGAAATCATTTATTTCTAATAGATTATTGTGGATTGTGGTGTTTCTGCAAGTATTGTGTCTAGGATACGTCAAACTGAAGGGCCACGAATGCATAGAGCATGGGGCACATCATCTGGGACCTTTTGATTACTGTCTATCACTGACTTGTGCAAGTTGTATGAACATGACTTTTGCTACGTTCACACTGCCGGCTGAAACGACCCAATTCAGATTTTTTTGCCCCTATGCGACCTGTATCTGATCTTTTCATGACAGTCTGAACGACACAGAGCCGATCTTTTCAAATGCGACCCAAGCCACTTGGGTATGTGGTCCAAATCCGATATGTATATCCGATCTTTTGAAATGCGACTTCAATCTGAACGGCCAGGTCACATGTATCCGACCCACACATCATTGATATGCGACAAACGTCATAATTCTGCGTTGAAGTAGGTGGGAATGAGAAGATAAACAACAACAATGACCGTTGAGTACTCTTCTGCGCATGCGGGTCACTTCTGGGTCATTTCACGTTCAGGTTCACACAGGAGATCACAAAAGGACGCATTTAATTGGAAATGTGAACGGCCTTGCAAAAAAATCGAATTTTTTCCAAAAATCGGAATTGAGCATTAAGCCCCTGCAGTGTGAACGCAGCCTATGAAAACTACACTTCTTGTTAAGAGCAAGCATGTAGCGGCGACTTAAGGACATCATGATCCAATCAATTCCCGATGGACACAATCATGTCCCATCCTACATTCAATGTGGTTAACTCCTATTTATTGGTTTATTGAGACCATTCATCATCCCAGTTAGGTTATTAAGGTGTGAAACTGTGTAACTAAAAAGTCATTTTCAGAAGGGAGTCCATGCGACGTTTCTGAGCTGAGGTTTGTTCAGTGATGCAGAGCGAGTTGTCATTGATGTGGTGTCCTGCATGATCTTATCATTTCTGTTGCAGGCTGCATCCCACTGGCCTCCACCTATCAATCAATCACTCTGTTTACACTCTGAGACTGCAGCACCGGGCTCAATCTGCACATCCCACTGTGCATGTGGGCCAAGTGTTCTCGCACACGGAGAGTAAATGTAAACTCTCTCTACCTGTGGTTTGAGCTGTGATAGTTCATAGACTTCATCCCAGCATCCCAGACTGCTCTTGCGCATGCTCAGACTGACTACCCAGCCCACCTGTTTCACATATGTGTGAGAAACCCTTAGCATGACCCTAAGGGTTCCCTTAGATCTGCGTGTATGCATTCACCTGGTCATGTGTCGCAAATCTCTGCGAATCTGCATGCACGTATTTGTTTTCCCTCAAGAAGGTGCGTGTGGGTGGGTGTTTAAGCGTGTGCGTGCATATTCACACACTCAAGAGTGATTTCACAGGCTACATTCAAGCGGTCCTGATTGTCTGCCTCAGATGGTCCATCTTTTGTTATTATTGCCCTATTATGCGTCTCTCCTGTGAGAGGATCCCCTTAAACAACCTCAATTACACCATAAGAGCCCTTAAACAGCCCTGATACCCAGAGAAAACATTTACATAGCCCGGATCCTTTATTGACTTTACATTTCGAGAGAGGCGAGCGAAAAAAATCTATGGCTTCAAACTACAATATCTCACGCTTGGTTAAGTCCGAATGCAGAAACGGGCACGGTTTTAAGCTTCACCTGTGCTTGATGGATCAGATCTGATAGCATGTTCCTTTTCTTTTCCTTTGTGCCATTATTTCTTATTAGACTCTCATTCAAGTTGAAAGTGCAAAAACTCCAAAGTCAGTGATTAGTTGTAAATAATAGAACTTAGGGACCTGTGCGATTGAACTTTTCAGGCAGGATGCTTTGATCAAAGCACCGTCTAATTCCAGCGGGTTTTTGTGTCTCAGGCAAAAGACTACATCTGCTCAGGGAGACGGCAATGAAGGAAGTTGAATAATTTAACTTTTTCATTTGTAAAGATAATCAGCCCGTTCTGAATACATCTCAGGTCTCATAAATGTTGAATAACCTATCAGCCTCCAGTTGCCGTAAATTATGAAAGGCGCTAGTGATGGGAATATTAACAAAGCGTGGATGCCGGGACTCTACATTCTTTAGTTCAAATGCATTACCGAAGACCGTGTGCGTGTCTGTGTGTTTCGGACAGCGGTGGGATAGACGAACTGGGGGAAGTGCCTGCTTGGCCAGAAGGATGTTGAATCAAGGGCAAAGCTTCCCAAAGTGTCAGATCCACTGTATGTCAGTCCTTGCACTGTATTACAAGTACAAACGGCTCTTTGTATATTGCGATTGTGGAAAGGGTGAGCTGAGTGTGTTTTTGTTTTCAGGGTGGATTATCATTAATTTCTTTGGTTAGTTTGTCAGTTTGGTGATTTGTCACTGCATTTGTGTCACGTTTCTACATTTTAGATTTGCTTAAACAAGCTTGTAATCAATTTCCTATCAATGGCCTTTGATATCAGTAAAAGCAAGCAAACGTGACTTTCTGTTTCCGTTTGCCTTTAGGTGTGTATAATTTAAGTGCTCCTTTGGAATATAACGTCCTACTCAATGCAGGCACTGAGCGGCCCCTCGTCCGCCCTGCCGGACCAGAGCACTTCATGCTACTACAAGGACTGGACCCCTACACCATCTACCACATTCAAGTACAGGCCTGTCAGCCAGGTATTCTCCTACCCAATGAAACCTGAACCCTTTAAATAGTCAGACAAGAGAATTAAAATATATGATTGGGATGTTCTGTATACTACATTTCAGCTTTGGTGAAGACAACAATCAGTCGATATGGAAATATACAATTAATGTTCTTAAATATTACCATGTACACTCAAAAAACATATTCACACTATTTCCTTTGTTAATTTAAATATGTTGTATCAGTTCTACCTATGTATCGTATAGCACATTGCTTTCGTGTAAATATTTGTATGTATTTGTGCAGATGGTTGTGGTGTAGGACAGGGGGTGTCTGTTCGGACCCCTGAGGCTGCGCCTTTAGCTCAGGACCCTCCAGTTCTCACTGCTGCAGGTGCAGCTGTTATCGAGGTCCACTGGAGTCCGCCACACAAACCCAATGGCCTCATCACTAACTACTTTATATACAGGTACAAAGCACTCTCTCACATATAAACAACAAAACATGCTGGTCTTCTTATTCCAATATCACATTTGAATATTATTTGATTATTATTATTTTGTATTGTGAGTACAATGTATATTTTTATATTTATATATTAATTAATTATTTTATTCATTATTAACCACTAGGGATTCTCAAACCCCCATACTAGAAGAAGACTTTGAGGTTTGAAAGAAAATATTTGGCACAATAATGTTCACTGTGTGAATACCTGAATAATGTTGGTCACACAGGCCTAGGACATCTCTAGAACAGATATTTTGGCTCTTTTGTGGACATGTTAACCAGTAATATTAACTAGCACTCCTCTATCAATCTCAGCTGAAAATGCACTTTCATATAATGATGCTGTCAGGCTAATGTCAGTGCAGAGGTTGCATTGGGAATAAGTGTGTGTGTGTGTGTATGTTTAGGTGTGAGTCCATGTCAAGACATGTTTGAAAGGAAGTCCGGAAACGTAGACGGACACAAACAGTAATTATGCCTTGACCTTGACGTGAACAGGCCAATCACTGCTGGTTACACTTGTCAACATTTCCTCTCTACTTCCTGTGCAACTGACAGCAAGAAAAAGCAGAATAGGGAGGAGTGCTTATGTGGATATCGGCTGTATATCAGTGACTGTGGTATGTGAGCGCAGGAGAGAGAGAGAGAGAGAGAGAGAGAGAGAGGCTGATCGGCAGCTCTAAATGGAAGATGACATTGCCCTGCTGACTTTGATTATTCCAGGCACAT
The DNA here is from genome assembly GCF_051911475.1 of Siphateles boraxobius. Classification (NCBI taxonomy): domain Eukaryota; kingdom Metazoa; phylum Chordata; class Actinopteri; order Cypriniformes; family Leuciscidae; genus Siphateles; species Siphateles boraxobius. The sequence goes on along the minus strand of NW_027508833.1, from coordinate 33,805,727 downwards.
TCAGAGCCGTTTGAGAGCAATATGAAACAGAATGCCATGATGATTGCACCCCGCACAGTGGGAATAAAGCTAAGACTGACATGGCACGATCACATCAGAATGCTTTGCTCTGCTGTTACAGAGGCATCCTTCAAGGAGAAGAGGGAGCGATGTGCCGGGGAGTAGCCAACTCTATCATTACGCTGCCAACATTGCCCTTATGGTCGGAAACAACACAGCCGTGCTCCGGCCGTGCTCGAACCTTCATTGCCCACACATCGTGAACGGCAATTTAAACCATTCAGGTTTTGACTTGAAGGATTCCAGACAATGATCAGATTAAACCATAAATTGAGATGTCTTTCCAATGTTTTCGTTCTAAGGATGGCTGAGAAAACTGTGTGTGTGTGTGTGTGTGTGTGTGTGTGTGTGTGTGTGTGTGTGTGTGTGTGTGTGTGTGTGTGTGTGTGTGTGTGTGTGTGTGTGTGTGTGTGTGTGTGTGTGTGTGTGTGTGTGTGTGTGTGTGTGTGTGTGTGTGTGTGTGTGTGTGTGTGTGTGTGTGTGTGTTAGCGACAGTGTAAGGTTTTAGTCAAGGGCAGCACGGCCGTTGACCAGTGTCATTCATATGCAAGGTCAGATCAGTCTAAGCCCGCATAAATCTTAAGAAAATATCATTAGCATAGCCACAGATGCCGGGGCATTCCGACGAACGCATGACTGGATTTCATCTTGGCCCTGATTTGGGAGCGGGATAAACTCTGGCAAATACATCACATTCAGGGGACAGTGAATTCACTCGTGGCTTAAAGGACTTGGTGTATTATTCTATCTGCTCATCTTAATACCGGCGATCAGCGCTGCGCTAAATGTAATCGGTTTAATGTGCTATTGTGTATGTATTCAGCTCATTGGAGGTTATCTGAGATTGTGAAGTGAGTGTCCCCTCCTCAGGGATGTTGTCCTCCACACTTTTAACTTATATTACACAGGAGAATGAGGTATTACCTGGGAGACTCCTTGACTGCTATACAGAATTTTTGTAAATCGGTTCTTAAGAATACATCCGTGTTCGGATTGCATGCATGCAGTAGTTGTTGAAAATGCTGGTGAGACAAGCATCGACATAATTCAACATAAGGATTCGCGGCCACAAGAAAAAAATAGAATCTCGAGGCAGCGACTTTATTGCATTGTTTGATCATCTTGATCATTACCTCGACAAAATGATCTTGTGGCCATGACAAAGCTTTGTGAACCAAACGTGTATTTATCAACTCAAATGTATGAAAAACAAAAAGCCTATTACAATGTTTACTTCCTGACTTCCTAAAGCAGAAGGTCTTGTGTTCCAGATGCAGTGTTGGTATGTGTGTGGAACAGACTGCTGATCGCAGCTGTGTGCTGTAGTTTAGCACCATGGTGTGAGACGTTCTTCTCCCCTGCCGGTCTCTGTTTGGCTTTATTTTAATGCGGTGGGTGAGATTAGGCCATTGCGGTGCGAGTGGGGCCGGCAGGGGCCACATTAGAGTGGTGAATGTCATTTTCTCCAGCAGCATGAAAGCCAGGCCTCTAATGTGGAGGAATTAACGAAGCTTGAGCAAAGCCCAGAGCTCCCCTCCTGCTCCTCACCTCCTCTGTGTGCTCTTCCTCATCTCGGCATCCTTCCTCTGGCACCCCCACTGAATTAGTTTGTTTTTGGGCCTCATTTTTAACTTGAGTCAATTTTGAGGGTCTTTGAAGTAGCCGTTTTGTCAAGTTCTTGTTGTCGTTCATTCTATGGTAAATTAAGTATTTCTGATTTTTCATGTGATCTAATCTATATTCCCTCTAGACAACCAATTGGAACTCAGGAGGAGCTGCTGGTGTTCATCTGGACCGAAGGTCCTCTAGAGTTCATTGATGCTTCAGACTCCCTTCTACCGTTCAGCGAATATGAATACAGAGTCAGCGCTGTGAACTCTAAAGGCTCCGTTTCCAGCTCATGGACGTCTGTCCGCACACTAGAGGCAGAACCACAGGGCCTGGACGCACCCTCGGCCCAACCCGCTAGTGCCTACTCTCTTCTGCTGAGCTGGACCCAACCTAGCATACCAAACGGAGTGATCTTCAAGTACAAAGTGGTGTACCAGAAACTACCTACCGATCCTACGTTTAACTCCACAACTGTTACTGCTCTCACAGTTCTGGTAAAACTCTTTTCTTCCATGAATTTGTGATTATTATCGTTCGACAAAACTATGCTTCTGTTTCTGAGAGAAGTTGCACAGATATAATACTATCTAGTAGCTAGTAGTACTTCTTTCTGAAAAGTAATATATTTGGGAACACAGTTTATTAAACACAAATAAAAAGGAATTTTGATAATAAGGAAAAAGGAATAATTGATCAATTGTGTACACTACTTTGCAAAAGTTTGTGCTCAGTAAGATTTCTTTTAAAGATTTTTTTTTTTATTGAGCAAAGACCCATAACTGATGAAAAAAAGAAAAGAAACAAAGACTTTTGAAGGGTCCTGTGACAGTAAATTCTTGAGAAATGGCTGCTGAAAATTCTGCTTTGCCATCACAATTGAAAACATTAAACAAATCTTGCAAACTCTCCATTGGTGTATAAACATTTAAATCATTTGTGAACAACCTGCAACTTGTTAAACTTGCTTAAACTTCTTGCCCCAGCCTGTCCTACAAGAAAACTGCCTAGTCTGAAAACAAAATTATATTTGATTGCTTAGTTGGCTATAGTTACATTATTTGCTTATTCTTTTTTGTTTTGTTTTCCACTTCCTTCTTTAAGTGTGTATTGACCCATTGTTGTGTTTTTGGTTGCAACGGATTCCAGTTCTAAGTTCAGCTTCAACACCTGAAGTTTTTCATTCTCCAGCATCAGCATCTGTCTGAGATCATCCATCAGTGATCAGCCCATTGCTTGCATGTTTAAACAGATTCCTCATACGCTGATGTCTCCACCTATAAAAGTAGCCGCTGTGATTCATGGCGTTCTCGTGTTTGACACAGAGGAAAAATAGTGTGCTGCTTTCCTTGCAGATGCTCACAACTGCATCATGGCCAAATTAAAGGCTTCAGCTTGAGCTCCTGTTCAAAACAAGTGTGAACAGAGCCAGCCTGCCCCCTGATAGCAGCAACACCATAAGGGAAGAAATCCAGAACCCACTGAGGAGTTCAGCTTCTCCCACAGAGCACCAGATAGATGCTTGGCTAATAGACAAATTAATTATTTTGATAGCAATTAATGAACGTCACCCAGGATAGGCCTTTTATCAGCACCCCTCTTTTCTTCGAGAGTAATTTACAGTTCCGCTTCTATTCTCTTGGCAGTCCTTTCAGGTTTTCTTGACCTCCAGAGGTCGGCTTCAGTGGTGAACGTGTGACGTCAGTTTGCAGTTAATCAGCTTGTAATTAATTTTCCATGTGTCCTCAGCCCTATTGAGTTATGACCCTGGCCTCCTAATGGCTGACGCAAATTTATCATTTTGTATATTGTACAGTTTTACTAATTTTAGAATATATCTTACGATTAAAAAATAAAACCGTCAGAAAATTTTAAATATTTTTGGGAATAAATATAATGTTCTGTTACTTATTAAAGCTGCTTGATTTTCTGTTTTTGATTTCTATATATTAAAATGAGCATTCATCATAAATGTACTTGGTCAGTTGCCAAACAGCACCAAATATCAAACCATTATTTTAAAGTAGCTAAATGCGCATATATTATGTGTAATGATGAATCTTATTTGCTGATAATATGTAATACCATGATTTTTTGTTTGTTTTTCATATTCATCACAAACTAGGCTAATTTTGTTTTGCTTTAAAAGTAAGTATTTTAGAATATAAAGCTTCATTTACCTGTACTGCCCTGAGTTTTCCCATGTTCATCTGCTGAAGACACTGTCCAATCACATAACCCCTGCCACGGAGAAATTGTAGTGTGGGTATTAGTGCAATTTCTCACGGCTACATTTATAATCCTTCGATCCTGCAGAATCTTTTTTTGGACACTGACTTTGTGCTATATCAGCTGTCCGCCTGCCATGTCAATACTTGGCCTGCAGTGGGGCATCATATTGATTTAGCTGTTGCCAACTGTTGAGTGGCTACAGGTTAATGTTCTCTGGTGGAGTGAATTTCTTTTTATGTCTGAGAATGAAGGATCATGCAATTTCTATTGTTTTCCAATGATCTTCCTCTTGCTTTAAAGTGTGCTGTGCACGGACAGTCATGTATGCAGATGATAAAACATTATATTTACTTGCAACATCAATTGAGAAATTGTCTTCTGCTTTGGATGAGGAATTACAATTAGTTGTAAAGTGGGTAGGGAATAATAAGTTGGCTCTATATTTGTTTGGATCAAATTCTAAATTTAATTTCAAACCATAGTTAAATATATAGTAAATTGTTGATTTTGATATTTGGAATGTATTTTTGGCACCGCAGGATAAGTAGGCACCACCTAAGTAGTGGCTAATGGGGATCCAAATAAACAAAATAAACTTGTTTATTGTTTAAATAAACAATAACATAAAAGAGTCATGCAAAGAAAAAAAGTAGTCATTGCTGCTAGTGTGTGCACTTTTTCAATCTAACAATGAAAAAAAAACTCAACCAGAAATATATCATAAAAATTATATTTACATTTTTTTTATTAGTATTATAATATATTATATTATTGTTTTTCCTTAAACAAATAATTGGTTTACAATATGCAATAATAGCTGGAAATTTGATGTATGTAGGTTTCATGTGCTGGTTCACGTGCAGCAATAAAGAAAAGTTGGCAGGATCTAGAAGCAGCAGCTACTTTTATAGAAACAAACTCAAAGAAACAAAACACTCCGAACACGTGAACACTTGAAGGACCGTGAACAGAACAACCAATGAACAGAAAGATGCACAGGCCTTAAATACAAGAGCAAACTAATTAACGAAATGAACTCCAGGTGCGACAGATAATCAAATAATGAAAACAAACTGAAAACTTAACCTATCCAAAACAAACACAGATAAACCCTGATAATGTAAAATTAATGATGTATCTATATTCAAAATGATAAATTAATAAATTATATCATATTTTATACATACGTATAGTATGATATAGGAGAATATGGAGCTCAGGACGTTATTAGAATTATACTAAAATGCCTTTTACTTGCTAAAAAAAAAAGTACAAGATGACAGATGGCATGTAGTAGATTGTGTACAACAGGTTTTTAGCAAGATCTGATCATCTCAATAATTTTAGAGGGCCTTAGATATGTATCAAATATATACTTTATAGGATTAAAACCAAATGTTATTTTGATGCTGTGATTGTAACATTGCTAGGGTCATCCTCGTTGAGCCCTGACCAGTAAACATGCTGTAGGTATCAATCAATCAAAAGAGATTTTTTTGCTAGATGTTTGATTAAGCTTTAGCAATCATTGCTTAGACACGTATAATGTGGAGACGAGTCAGATCGTGGTGCAGATGGTGTAACGCTGTTCAGTAGCTCTTCAGAAGAGAGGAGAGCTTGTGGTCTTCTGTGGTCTGAGCATGCCCATCCTTCTTTTTTTGGGGATGGGTGGGGCTGCTATTGATCCCCGGCTGTGCTGTGTGCCGTACCTCGTGCCAGTGCGTGTGATTAATGTGGACATCATGGCGGCGGGACTGAATGAGGCTACGGAGCGCAGGCGGTCTGAGCCGCCAAAAGCTTCCTCCCTCACCATGTGTGCAGACGCCCCTCATTACCGAACACTTATCAAGCCTACATGAGAGATTAGGCAGGCCCAGACCCGTCCCATCCATTCCTCCCTTTCTTTCCCTCTTCGTCTTTTTCGCTCTCACACTCTCAACGCTTTCGCCTTTTCCCTCTGCCTTCTCTACATACCTTCCACCGCTCTCTCTGCCTCTCTTGCTCTCTCTCCCCCTCCTGATCTTTCCAGATGTTGCTCAGCAGCCCCATGAGAACCCCAGCGATGGGAGATGTATTAATACATCCTATTGATTAGATCAGGACCCCTGACAGTCATTTGCAGAGATACCATCTGGCTGCTGTTCCAATGCCTTCACCCAAACAGGACGTGACACCTTATTAATCTCCACCGCCACTCTATAGACGCTTCGCCTTTTGCGCACAGAAGCCCGACTCTGTCGGAGTGGCAAGCGGAGATGCTGGCGGACCTGAAGGGTGCAAGAAATTAAGGTTATTACACAAATTGAGCCATATGGTCCAAATATTTCAGAGCTGAAATTTACTAGGCAATAAAAATTGCTCCTGCCTTCCTAATGGTGTAAATTACAGTTTAACCATGGCTCTAATGATGTCCTTCTGCTGCCTGTAACCACTCTAACATGAAGGACATTGTTTAAAAAATGCACAGGAAAAAAATGAGGAGGGGGGGGGTTTGGGTTGAAACTCTGGCAGCATGTTTACAATCTGTTAGTTTATCATTAAGAACACAGTGAAGAGTGCATAAACATGATGGTGGAGCGTTGGACCATGTCTTTGTGTAGAGTCGTTTACACACTGTTGAAGTGGAGCAGAATGATCCGAGCAGAACCCCGAGCAGCTCGTTTGGACCCTTGTTGAACCCAAACTCATTTGCTGAAAGGACAAACAGAAGGGAACTCCCGATGGTCTGCGTTATTTTTTTATTTGTATTATTATTATGTATTCCTCAGAGCTTTCGCAAGTTTTACTCTCATTTAAAGTTTCAGATCAGGCCGATCATGACATAATGTTCTGACCAATTTATGTCTATAATTTAAAAATTCTAAAATGTTTAGGTGTTAGTCATAGCCTGGTGGTTTTGACATGCTCTTTTTATATATATATATATATATATATATATATATATATATATATATATATAAATTAAGCTGTACATGGTGTTCATAAGTGAGTTTGAATGTGAGAACGTGAGTTCGAATCTGGTTTATCTCATATCCTGGTCCTGTTCCCCCCATCGTTTCCTCTGCAAGAAAGGCATGATTGTATAATATATATTAGTGCTATATAAGTGCTGTCAATCGATTAAAAAAAGTAACTAATGAATCGCTTTTTTTTCCTATAATATATATAATATAATATAATATATAATATAATCAGTTCTCAGTTACTTTCGAAATTAATGTAGAAACAACATAAGACAGTATATTTTAAATATTTGTTTAATGGCTTTTTATGAATAAAGGCCAGTATCACTGATACGTTTTTTTTTTTTTACATTAATGATAGACTAATGATATATTCAACTTTACAGTATAATTGAAAGCTATCGATTTCAACATTTATTAGGCTTTAAAATAAAAAACGTTTAATTTAAGTGAACTTAAAACAATCTTCACATAAACTCATTATAATAAATGTCATATTTGCCTGAGGCCTTCCTACCTGTCTAATAGGTAGGAAATAAACAGAATTTGAATAAAGTTATACAGTCTTAACAGCTTAAATTATGAATTAAATATAGATGAATAATTATTAAAGCTAAAATTTTCTCTGTTGCCTTTGTTCTTTGACTAACATTAATGTAAATCAAAGAAATAGGTTTATTATGCTGCTGTCACTTTCAGATCTGTCACTGCTGCACATGACGTGGATCTGACACGCTGTCACGCGCATCTCATTTTCTCACAACTCTTTAAGTTCATTTAAGATGTTATTTAACTCATTCAAGACTGCTCTTATGAGAATACTCGGCAAAACGGGCATTTTGGCATAATTCTCTGTTATTGTTTGTTCAAGCGTGAAAAGAACTCGATTCTGGCGCACTGTCTGTGCGCACAATACTGGTACGTGTCTTTCTGTGCATTGTGTGTGTCACGTAGACAGGAGATTCACAGACAGTGCATTCTCTTTTGACTTTTCGCGCTTGAATGGTTTAAAAGCATTTGCATGAATAAGAGCGTGATCATATAATGTAACGCTAGCCAAAGGATGACAGAAAAAATGGATGCTGCGTTAATTGTGTTAAATATTTTTAACGTGTTAAACTGAAAACATTTTGACAGCATTAATATATATATATATATGCATGGAGTTGAAAATTGGTGTAGTACTAATTATACAAAATTAGTATTTCAAATTTACCATTACAATAAAAATGCTGCTTTTATATTTGCTAAAATTTGCTTTTGGTTTGTAAAGTATACACTCTGGGAGTGTCTTTTAAATCTAATTTCTGATAAAAAAATCAAAAGTTAGTGGCACTTGACTCTGTGTACTTTCATTTTTATTTTCTTAATACGGCTTCCATCATTCTCGCTTCTGATTGTCATGCATACTCAGCCACAATCAGAGGAGGTAAACGGCACTTTCCTCTGTTTCTGTATATGTGTGTTTGCATGCATGAAGGGTTTGCTTCATCAGACACCACCCCAGTCTGAAGAACAGCTGAGTGATTCAAGAGCCCTCTGTCTGATTGAGGCTTGGGTTGAACAGAACTTTACATCTAAACCACAAATAATTAATAGTGTCAAGGCATCTCAGGAACTGGGTGCTGTTATTAGTACTACAGAGCAAAAGGGTAGATGTTTTGAAATGCTGCTCTAAAGTCTCTAGACCCTCTCAACAGTTAAGCTAAAGTGTGTGAAGGAATGGAGCAATGGTGATATTAAAGAGATAGTTCACCAAACATGAAAATTCTGTGATCATTTGCTCATGTCGATCTAAACCTGTATGGGGAGGGGGGGTCATAGTGGAAGTCAAGTTTAATGTTGCTTTGGACCCCATTGGCTTTCAATGTATGGATAAAAACAGTTAAAACATTCTTAAAAATATCTCCTTTTGTGTTCCACAGAAGAAAGTAAGTGATGACAGAATTTTCATTCGAAGATTTGCACTATATATTCTATGTGTGTATAAAAAAAAAAATAGACAACGACGGGTATTCAGAGATGAATGATAATGTTTATAACAAAATGCATCATTGCATCATTTTATCGGTCTAAAACTCTGACAGATTATGAGTACAGGTTACTTAAAACATGCCCAAAGGCTCAACTTTGCCAAAGGCTCCATTTGATGCTTTTTGATGAGGCATTTCCCGGGTTCTGTAGCTGTTAGCATGATACTAATAAAATCTAGCTCAGGCTGAAGTCAGCAGTGGCGGGCCGGGACAGTATGTCTACTGTATGCAAATGAAGCAGTCCCACACCTTTGAAGGGTCAGGAATCTCCACTTTCATCTAATCAGCATAATTGTTGTGACAAATCCACATGGTTATTCTTAATTAAAATCATCCCCTGGCCCAAGCAGCCCCCAGCGCTGTCACAGGAAATAACACATATGTAAGCAGCTGATGAGACAAGGGAGACCTGTGCTCAGTTGAAAGAGGAAAAGAGGAAAGAAAAAGGGCTTTAAAAGGCTTCTTTCCGCTTTACAAATGCCTGATCCCTGAGCTAACACTAAATGTGCTTCTGACTCTGATACCTCTTTAATGTTTAAATAGCGAGGCCTCTTTCTGCCTCAATTACAAGAAGTCTGAATTCTGTGCTTTTGTCTTGAAGAAGAAGCCTGACTGCTTTGACTTCCATAAAGAAGTTCATGCATTACAGATTTGACAATGCAATTTTGGTGGTGGTGGTGGGGGAGGGGGCGGGGGGTTAACTTAGTTTTTGTCTATATATTCAATGGCTCTTAATAGAAAATATTGTTTGTATTGTTTTTCTTTGTGTGTGTGTGTGTGTGTGTGTGTGTGTGTGTGTGTGTGTGTGTGTGTGTGTGTGTGTGTGTGTGTGTGTGTGTGTGTGTGTGTGTGTGTGTGTGTGTGTGTGCGCGTGCGTGCGTGCGTGCGTGTTTATAGTAGTTCAAACACCTGACACATTCTTTTATAAAATAAGAAATGTAATTCTGTTATGCTGAGAATTTAATCATTTTGTGAACGGCGGATCTGTGCATACCCAAAAGGCAGCATAACCAATTCTCTTAATCAAAACTTAAACACTTCCCATTTTAGGGATCTGTGCCATAAACATTTATTTGGAAATCTATAACAAAAATCAATTCTCTTAGTCGCTTTTTAATGGCTGCCTTGAGTATCCTGGATGAGCGAGCGCCTGCTTGTTAATGTCTTGGTGCCCACGTTTAGGAAAGTGTTTGATAGCATTGCCATCTAGGGGCAGGATATAAGTCTCTGAGCTGAAATAAAGTGAAATGAAACAGCTGTCTCTATTGACAATGTGCATATGTTTGCTGGTTTATAGTCCAAATGTTCTCAATTTTTCAACCACGTAAAAAGGTAGCGTTTTAAATACTTCAGTGCCTCCCAGCGATGTAATGGATTGTGGTGTACAATCTGCATAGGGATGTTACTGAGGGGTGCTGTAGTTTTAATGTTGATGGTAAGAATTATGTGGTGTTGTTTTTTTTCTGGTCAAATTCAATTTTATTTTCAAGAAAAAAAAGAAAAAAAAACATTTACAATAATAGTAGTAGTAATAATACTAATAGTAATAGTTATTATTAATAGTAATAATAATAATTTAAAACATCATTTCTATATTTATTAAATAATGTTTTTATTAATTATGTATTTTTATCAATAATAAAAGTAATATTGCTATGTGAATAACACTATACTATATTATAATATACTATATAATACCATACTAACTATATTTGTGTCTTTTATGTTGTAGGGTAACATTTTTCAGGCTCATGTTTTTGGGTTGGAGCCGTATACCACATATAATGTACGTTTCGAGGCAGTTAATGGAGCAGGTCAGGTGTCTAGTCCTTGGACCTCTGTTCGGACCCTTGAAGCCTCTCCAAGTGGCCTGGCTAACTTCAGCGTGGAGAAGAGAGAACACGGTCGAGCACTGCTGCTACAGTGGGCTGAACCAGCCTCTCCAAATGGAGTCATTAAAGTATGCTACCCACAATGATGGTAACATTGCAATATCACGCTTCAGAATCTGCCATCATTTAACATATTTATATCCACAGATGTACAACATCTTCAATGAGGACAACTTGGAGTTCAGCGGCCTTGCACGTCAGTTTCTGTTCCGCCGTCTGGAACCGTACACGGTGTACACGCTCGTTCTCGAAGCTTGCACTGAAACAGGCTGCACGAGGTCCGCACCACAACGCGTAACCACCGAAGAGGCCGCCCCGTCTTCTCAACCGCCTCCTACGGTACAGCAGGTCCAATCCCGCAGCGTGGAGCTCCGTTGGTCTCCACCTGCCCAGTCCAATGGCAGGATCTTGCAGTACCAGGTTCTGGCTGTAAGTGTGGAGGATGGCAGGGTACGGAGTGATGACGATGACTCGTTGAGAGCCAAGATTGTGTTTATCCAGAACGACACCCAGGCTAACAGCTTCTCATATAATATGTCTGGCCTTCTGCCCTGGAGCAGGTACAAGTTTCGTGTGCGTGTTTCCAATGCGGCAGGATACACTGATAGCTCCTGGCTCACGGTTCACACCAAACAAGCTGCTCCTAGAGGATTGGCTCCTCCGGTTGTCCGTCATATAGAGGGCAAGCCTAATGAAGTTTTTGTAGCATGGACACCTCCTTTGGAGCCCAATGGTGTTCTTCTGACGTACAGGATTCAGAGGGACAACGTTGGCTTCCATTTCAGCTTCGACTCGAGCGTGTTCAACTACACTGATGTGGATTTAACCGCATACACTCTCTACAGTTACGCAGTCATTGCCTGCACTGTGGCTGGGTGTGTTACCAGTGAGCCGAAGCAGATCAGGACGTTGGAAGCCGCCCCTGCTAACGTGGACCCACCTATGGTGTCTGATGTCACTTCCTATTCATTCAATGTGTCGTGGACCGTTTCATCCATCCAGAATGGTGAGATTGTGATGTATATTCTCAAAATGAACAATGAGGAGATCTACCGTGGGAAACGGTCAAGTGTGCTGGTTTTGGATCTAAAGCCACACATTTCCTACAGCCTCGTCTTGACGGCCTGCACCAATGGCGGCTGCACTGCAAGTTCACCCATTCCAATCCAGACCAGAGAAGCACCGCCCTCAGGGATGCCCACTCCTACTCTTAAAGTCACAGGCCCTGAATCAGTTGAAGTCACATGGAGAGAGCCTGTCCAGCCAAATGGAGTGATCATAGGGTATGAGCTCCATCGAAATCGGAGCCTTATATATACTGGCATGGACACCCGTTACCATGACTTCACTTTACTCCCTAGTGTCAAGTACAGCTACATCGTCACTGCCAATAACAGTCAGGGTGCTGCTACCAGTCTGCCGGCGGTGGCCAGGACACAGCCTTCAGCGCCCTCTGGTGTGGCTCCCCCCAGACTGCAGGCTCTAGGGCCATTCAGCATTATGGTGCAGTGGGAACCCCCTGCTCGACCTAATGGGGTCATCATCAGCTACTCACTTTACAAACGGGACCCTGCTGAGCCCAACGTGAAACACTTCATTTTCGCTTCGCACCACAGTGCGTTTCAGAGTCAAAGTTTCTCCCTCACTGCACTAAAGCCGTACTACAGGTAACAATACCAGCATACAAGTCTAACACTGTTTAGTCAAGAAGGGAATTTTGATTTGTAAGGTAAATACTTTAAGTTGACAAAAAAAAAAGGAATTGTTACTTATAAAGTGCATGTATGTATATCTGCTTTATAATCTGCTACATAACAAGCTACCTTTTTATATTTGAGGTTTACTGTGAATATTTGCCTTACAATATAAATATATTACCCAGGCCCAAAAGTATCTGTTCATTAATGAATAGCATTTATAATTATTATGTAAAAAAAAAAAAAAAACAGTTTAGTTACCTTTGTTCTTGATACTTCAAAATAAAACTAAACATTTTCTCTAAAATTAGCCATTTGCTTGGTTTTTGGGGCTAAATGTGGCTGGATCAATATAATTCTTAACGCATCTTTAAATCTTTAAATACAATTGTAAGTTTATATATATATATATATATATACCTGTTAACTATGTCTAGCTGCACATCTTAATATACATTTAACTGGTCAAACTTTTACAGTTGCTGCACTCGTGACAGACACACTGATAAAACAAATGAGAGAAGGAGGAAAAGGAGAGAGAGAATCTTGATGGGGGAGGGAATCAACCTTGAGCCTTTTCTAATGTTTCCATCCTTGGCATAGACAAAGACGGTCAGAAGGAGGAGGCACTCAAATGAGGGATGACTAAAGTCTGGAGCTGTATACGTATGTTGAAGTGAAAATCCAGATAAGTGGGGTGATGATAATGGTTCATCAACATTATCAACTCGCCACTCATTGCCTCTTTCAGATGACCGTCCCTTTATTCTCCTGCTCTCCTCTCTTCTCTCCCTTTTGTCCTTCAGTCCATCGCTGGTGACCTTCTGAAGGAGAAAAATGTTCTTTGTCTATACTATTGATAAATAACGGCACTTTTGACCAGGATAAGCACAAAAATTCTATATATTTATATTCCTAAAAAATTTTAAGTAAAAAAAAAGATTAATCATAAAAAAAATATTTGGCTTCTTTAACTGAAGTAAACAGCATTGTACATTACACACTGATATTTTACAACCGTGTTTATTATTTTTATGTTTGTTTTTATTATATATATTATTATTTATTTTTATATATTATTTATTTATTTATTAATAATATTATTGGTTGTTTGGTTGTATAATAATTATTTCTCTTATTATGTGTTATTATTATTTATTTTTATTTTAAGTATTATTTATTTAATACTTATTTGTATTAATTGTGTCTGTATTTTTTGCAGGTATGAGGTAAGAGTGGAGGCCTGCACCCTGTTAGGCTGCGCTGCTAGTGACTGGTCTTCAATGCAGACGCTTGAATCGCCCCCTACTGGCCAACCTGCTCCCCTTCTGGAGCTGCAAACTAACCCTAAGGGCATACAGACAGTCTTTTTGCTGTCCTGGTCTCCTCCAGCTGAGCCGAATGGGAAATTGCTGCACTACGAACTCTACCGGAAACATGTGTTAGACACTGAAAGCCGATCTGCAACTACACTGGTGTACCGCAACTCATCAACCTCCTGTCATGATGACAAACTCCTGCCCTACACAGCCTACCAATACCAGGTCACACGGCTGTTTCTCATTTCACTCAATCGTATTTTACACTACAAATTGCTTAGGTGACCATCATCAATTGATTTTAACTTTTTCAACTTTTTATATCATTTATATCTTTATAACTTTTTATATAATTTACTATATTGCACAAAGAATGAACAGATGTTTGAGTGGTGCTTGTCTGCTAAAGTGTTGTGGATAGTTGACAGAGGGTTGCTGTTTATTTGCGAAGTGTTTCTAAAGTCGTTTCTAGGTCATTGCTTACTGTAAGCCTGTGCTATTTTAGTAATATTTAAATCATTTTATAGTGCTTATTAATATTTTATTTTATATTAATTTTTATTTTACGCTCAGTTTTAGTAGTAATTAGCTTAATTTTCATTGAAGATTTTGTAGTTTTTCATTGAATATTTATATTTTATTGATCTTATTTTATTTCAACTTTATTTCAGTTAATAAAAACAATGTTTAATAGTTTTCGTTTTAGTAAACAACAACACTGCTATAAGTCTTTCTAATGCATGATGTTTCATGAATATAAAATTATCCCTTTGGGATACTTAATACTTTATTGTGGTACATAACGTTCTGGTCTAAACATGATGGTCCTCAAGGAATGTTTAATTAGCATGTTTATTTGTTGCTGCTGTGTTTAGTGTTTTGCTCATCTATACTCTTTCATTCACGTAGACAGGCGTTTAATCTAACTCACTATATTCATCGCACCGCCGTCCTCTTACGAGACCTTTCTTAATTGACAGCCTAGCCTTTGGAGCAAAATAACATTAGCATTTGACTGTCAGGCTTGAGAGGTGTGGGCTGATCAGGACTAAATTGATAGAGTTTGCCTGATTGTTCCATCTTATTTATGAGCGGTAATTTATGACAGCTGGCGGGCGGGGCTGAGTGATGACGGACAAGCGACAGGGCCATTAATCTGAGCCTGGCTGAATGCTGACGATTACGATCGAAGCCATTGAATTAGCTGTTAGGCCTCCAACATCTACACGTATTGGAAAGACCTTTTAATGCCTATTGGCTTTCCCTGGGGAAGCTGCTAACTATACTGAATGTGTTATGTATGTCTATGTCTGCTTATTTAATGGTACAAAATTCTGTTCATCGACCATTTGAAGTTTCAAGGAGTCAGGACTACCACCACTACCATCTTAATATTTTTGTCCTAATGTCACGGAGTCGTCTCCCTTTTTGTTGTGTTTTGTTTTACTTGTTCTCACACAAGGGCATGTGTCCCTGTGAAATCAAACCCATCCCATGTTAAGAGGCTACATATTTTATTGACACTTTTATGTAAAATCTTAATTAGCCTAGTGCTCATAACAGAAAAGGGAACTTTTGGCCCTGTATCCATAACTGGGGGCGTGGCCACGGCCAATGAGGATCTGTCTCCGGGCAGATTCGGCCCTAGTGGTGTACACCCACATCCATTAGAGCGCGCTCATGAAATAGTTTTATTTTCCCGCGTTAATTACAGCTCTGTATGCAAGTGCTTCGGTGGCAATAAAACGTCTGCGCCGCATACAAGGGCATGAAGATGTCCTGGCTGACTCCACTTTAAAACGTAGCTCTCATATCTCTTTTCACAAAAGTCCTATCCAGGAATCGGAATGATTTATCAGTGAGAAATTAAGGTTATTGCACTTCTTTGTCCCGGGTCATTCATAACGTCGCTTTTGGCCACACACACACACGAAAGTGTCACTCTTTCTTCCTCACTGTCTTCCTGCCAACGTGACCTTTTCTCTCTTTGGGTGACAAGAGGCTGTTTCCGTGACTGCCCTCCTTCTCTTCTGTCACCCCACAAGACCTCCGTCACCCACTTGCGCTCCAACACGTCTAGTCGTCAGTTTGGCAGTGGAATGGCTTTGGATGGGAATGTGAAATCAGCCGGTGCCTCGCCCAGTCTGTGCGTATTGCCACTTAGATCTATCATCTGGATTGATCACGGTGTAATTGCCTATTATTGAGGCTAATTTAACCCTATCCACAGGAACATCCATCTGCCGCCTCTATTATAACTGACAATCTACAAATTACTTACCCATGCAAATAGTGACCCCAGCTGACCTTTTCCTACTCTTCCTGTGTAATTATACAAACAGCTCGTCTAGTAAATAAGATTACTTCACCTTTCCATGTGTTCATTTACTCCTTGATGAAGGTGAAATTTAATTTTCATGTAGATTCAGGCCGGAGTGATTCTGTAATGGATGCTGATGTTTTGGCTATTAACGACAGCAGGACTTCGAGAGTGCAAGACTACTGACTCCTCAAAGTAGTTGAATGGGTAGTTTCCTTTTGCAAAAGGCGCCAGGTGGGTCCATCAGGTGAAGGTGACTCCTCTCCAAGAGTAGGATGGTGCCGAGTCTCCATTCTGTCTGCTGGGCCCCTTCAGAGCCGGTGTCGGTATCAGATCCGGTCTTATATCAGCCCTGTAGGTGTTAGAGAGACCACAGGCATCTCAGTACACTCACCTGTAGCTTTGCTTAATAAAGTTCCTTCCTTTTCTCATGCACTTCTATACCAGTCCGTCTCAACTGGTGGGTTACGACCCAAAAAAAGGATAGCAAGTTTGTTCTGTTGCAAACAGCAGAGGAAAAACAATGCTACATGTTGCCGCTGTCTAACAGGTAGTGAAAAAGAGAGCAAAAATGCTAAAGTATTTAGAAATTTATATATAACATAAATTTATATAACATTTAAGGGGCATAACACACCAAACCGACGGTCGGCCATCAACCAGCGTCGGTCCGTCAGTGAGCATCTTTCGGGAGTGAAGTAATCGGCATGATTGATTTTCAAAATGGTTAGCAAGCGCTGCTTTGTTTACGGTTTGTATATCTGTAGTCCTAGTTTCGTGTTTCGCTTTTTGAATGACGAATAAAGACTTTTGATACCTGCTGATATAGACAGTTATTTCCGTACGTGCAGGCGCAAAACGCACATGTTAGTTGGCAGTCGGCTGTAGTCTTTGCGGTGTGTTCAAGCACAGCTTTGTGGCCCAGACGCAGACAACACAATCGGCTTTCATCGCCGCTAGTTTTTTGACGTCGGCTTGGTGTGTCACGGCCTTTGAGGATAAGTTCAACGATTTTCAATTAGCTTTGAACTGTTACAATGTCGGTAGTAATTGTAATTGAACAATATACTCTTTCTCCGTGTTACCTGCATCCAGACATTTTTTAGCAAAAGTCCGCCGGATGATACTAAACTCGTCATTTTGCCTCATCCGCTCCAGGGATTTTGTTAAAACTACATATCGTACTTCTGCATTTTTGTTTTCCCACCCACGTTACAGTCAGATCGACAGAGGGACGAAATCAAAAATGCATAATGGGTATTGAAGTTTTTGGCGAACGGAAGCATCACAACCGGTGTGTCTGAAATCGTGTACTGTCTGAGTAGGTACTACATTTGAATTTCAACTTACTTTGCGACCATTAAAAAAGTATGTTCTATGTAGTATGAATGTGTGTAGTATGAATATAATCGGGACTTACTACATCCTCCATGTTTTCATTATCATGTCAGTTGCGTCACTTCACCCTCGTTCGTAAATCCTCTCCTGTGGCCTTATGGGATAGTAAAGTGTCCAACGAATGCACTCTTCAGAATCTTGCCTGAAGTAGAAGGTCATCCGGGGACTTTTCGCCTACTGTTTTCAAATACTATGTATTCGGACATACTACTCTGTTGGCGTACTGTTTTTCACATACTATATAGTTGGGAAGTGTGCAATTTCGGACTCAGCGAACCTTTTTTTTTCCGTCATGTAGCACCGATCGTATCATTTTCCATTTCTACTCCATAGACAGATGAGTTCTATAACAAGTCTATCTTGTCAATTGAGAATTAACCCTTTAATGTCAATTAAAATAATATATATATATTGTGCTTTTATAGTCATTTTAATCCCTTTTGTTCATATTCTGACCCATGAAGCATTTTCAACTGGTTTTTATGTGTGTGTACTTTAACATATAATAGTTATTACTATTATTATTATTTGATTTTATAATAATGATTTTATGTTTTTATATTATTATTATTATTAAGAAGAATTTACATATATATTTATATATATATAATTTTAATGAATGCTGTTTAGCATACATACCTGATTTCATGTGTTGTGTTGTTTAACTTTGACCATCTAGGTGTGGGCTGTAAACTCTGCAGGTCGCGCTGGAAGCCCCTGGGCTCAAGGTCACACAGGTCCAGCTCCTCCAGAGGGGATGAGCCTGCTTAAGTTCCTGCACATCTACGCCACCTCAGCTGTGGTGGACATCAGCCCACCCACCAAACCAAACGGCATTGTCAGCCTCTACAGAGTCTTCACACAAAACAAGGACTCATACCAGCTGGTACGTAATACTTAACAGTTTACATAATCTTATACATATAAACAATTAAGAATATATATTAATAGGTTTAACTCTTAACTCTTTCATATCTGTGTGTAGCTGTCTGAGGGGACTTCCCAACAGCAGATTCTCCATGGTCTTAGGCCCTTTACGGTGTATTCTGTCGGCATGGAAGCCTGCACCTGTTTCCTGTGCTGCAGCCGAGGCCCCTTGAGTGAGCTCCGCACCCAGGCCTCTGCCCCGGCACAGCAGTCCCCGCCACGTCCAGTCGCCCTCACCTCCCGCTCAGCTCGGGTAGCGTGGGACATGCCTCTTCAACCCAATGGCATTATTGAGAGGTGCAGATCTCACATACATTTTTTTTATTTTGCATAATATAATCACTGAGTCTGAATCAGTGGTAAAACTCGATCTAAAGCTGAGGCATGTGATTTCTACCATGTTAAAATATTTTGTCAAGTATTCAAAACATGAAAACGTTTTCTTTGTTTGAGCAGTTTGACATAGCAACACAACAATCAATGATGGCATGAGTTTGAGGTGCGACTATATAGTTTTTCTGTCCTATTCTGCAGAATGAGGAAGTGTTTAAAAAGCTAATTAGTCTTGCAATTCCATGTGATGCCACAAACAGCATAGAAATTACCCACTTCACTGTGAAGAGAAGAAAATTAAGACAATTTAGGTCATCACAACATCTGAATGACATAGTTGTGTGCTGATATTTGTTTCTCATGCTCACCGAGGCAGTTTTACAAAATAGTGATATTGTGAACTAGTATTGAAATGTAAAATAATAGTTATCTATTTTTATGTATTTTAAAATGTAATTCATTCCTCTCATGGCAAAGCTGAATTTTCAGCAGGCATTACTCCAGTCTTCCTAATCTTTCAGAAAACATTCTATACTTTTTAAGAAACATTTATTACTATCATTGTAGAAAACAGTTGTGCTGTTAAATATTTCTCTGGAAACTTTTTTCAGGTTTCCTTGATATTCAAATGAACAGCATTTATTTAAAGTAAATTTAATTTTTCCTTGCTGAATAAAACTATTAATTTCTTAAAAAATCGTGCTGATCCCAAACTTTCGAATGGTAGAGTATTAAGGTAGTACTAAAGCATAAATATCTGGGTAACGCTTCATTTTACAGTCCTGTTCCCCATGTACATACTATGTACTTCTTATAGTAATTACAATAACTGGGTAATAACTAGGTACTAACCCTGAACCTACCCCTAAACCTAACCTTAACCCATGTACTTACCTTATATTACCCAGTACTTTCTTAGGCAAGTACACTGTAAGTACATGTAAGTTAACGCACTGTAAAATTAAGCGTTATTACCCAGTACTTTCTTAGGTAAGTACACTGTAAGTACACGTACTGTAAAATGAAGCGTTTCCAATATTTGTCCCCATTCACTCCCATCTCTGTAGCTGTGAGCTCCACATGCGATCATCCTGTCCTCAGCCTCTGCAGCCGGTACCTGTGCCTTGTGCCATTGGCCCAGTGGAAATCAAGTTCTTTGGGATGGGCCAAAGCTTCAACATAACTGGCTTACTTCCCTATGCCAACTATGAACTGTGTGTGGTGTCTTACAATAACATGGGCAGCACTGTGTCTGACTGGGTCTCCATCACCACACTCAAAGAACGTAAGGACTCGCTCCTTCTCACTCCTGTTCGGGACTCGAAGTACTGTATGGCTCTGATTACTTGTTGCTAACAGAAATTATACATGCACTCCCAGTCATTCCCTTTACCATCTGAAATTCTTAAAAAAATGTTTCTACACTTTATAGCACATTAATCAAACCCCTCTCTGGTTTCTTTGTAGCTCCTCAGTACAAGGAGCCGTTTGTGGTGCAGAGTAACCTTACCAATGTGTTTGTGGACTGGAGTGGCTCTTTCTCTCTGAACGGGCCTCTGGGAGAATACAGTCTAACCGAGAACAACCTGCGCATCTACAGCGGCTTCCACAGCTCACTGCACATCCCACGCACTTCTGATAAAAGTATGACAACTATGATTGTACTATGACCTCGGGCTGGGCCTGATTTGGCCCATAGGCGAGCCAGACTTTTTTCAGTCTACTAGTGTCGCCTCTCTCATCATCTCTCCTGTCTCTTTTCACTTCAGCCTTTGCATTTCAAGTTACCTGCACCACTGACAGCGGCAGCGCCAGCTCTCCTGTCATTAAATACAATACGGCCACTGGTATAGGTATGTTTACTCAGGCCTGGCAGGTGAAAGTGATTGGAAAAAGCGAGCAATGTCTCCACTCTGTCTGAGCCGAGCTGTTCCTGTGCCAGTATCAGTGTTTCAAACCCATAGTGCTCATTGAAGCTCCGTTCACTATATTGGTTTTGCCGTGTAAATAAATGGTAAAAAAAACCTTTTAGGAATTGAAATATAATAAATTGTTTAAGTCACACTGGATGTCACACTGCACACTGAATGCAACTAAAAACATCTGTGGCTGTTGCAACCCTCGTTGCAGACATTTTTTTAAACTACTTTCGAACCTCCAGAAATGAAAATATGAGGGACATACTGTATTTACTGTAAATATGGGTGTGGTTTCACATCATTTGCAGCAAATATGCAATGCATAATTGGACAATTATTTATATAATTATAATATATTTTAATGACAATGCAAAAGATTGCAAGGTAATACGAAAGTACTGGCAGTCATTATGTTAATCTATATCTCAATTTACTTAATAATAAAATGAAACACTAAAACAAGTGTAAAAAAATGTATTATAAATTAATAAAATAATTTCCTCTTATTCAGTATTATTGAGAGTAAGCTGTGGAATAGCTGCTAAACTCTTCCCATTTAAGACTAATTTTTTTATTTGTTTATTTTTTTCATCCTTTCTCGATTTTTATAATCTAAGCATCTCACTTGTTGCCCACAGATGCAGTGGAGTCCAGTTCTGGAGGTAAAACAGGTTTGTATGGGGCTGAATACAAGTTCTATAACGAGTTATGGTTCATAATTCTTATGGCGTTCCTGAGTCTGCTGCTGCTGGCTCTGATAATGGGTCTGGTGCTGAGAAGAGCCCTGAGCAAGCCTCCCTTCATCAGAGAGAGACCTCCAATAGTTCCTCTGCAGAGGAGAAGCACCAAGTATCCGCCTAATGACTCCTATTTGGTGAGAGACTGAAAAAAAGATAATGTTTTCCTAATGGTAACATCATTTCATAAAGGTGTGTGTTAAATTATAGAAGTGGAATACAAAAGTTACAGATTATTTTTCATATTCAATTGTACTTGCACAAATGTTTACACTCACAGCTGCATTTCCTTCAGATGTCCAGAAGAGGGAGTGCTAACTCTTCTCTTCCCACTGCTACTGTATGGTGATAGAGACGATGACAGAGGCAATTTCATAGTCATGGACGCTATAACTATGTTCAGATTAGCATACTACTCTTACTATTTATACACTACTGTTCACAAGATTAGGGTCAATAAGATTTTTATTCAGCAAGGACGTATCAAAAGTGACAGTAAATACATTTATACTGTTACAAAAGATATCTAGTTGAATGAACGCTGTTGAAGACAGCGTTCATTCTTTTGAAGAAACCTGGTAAAATGGAATCACGTTTTCCACAAAAACAAATTTCAATATTGTATCTATATTCTTAATAAGATTTTTATTTTTATTTATTTTTATTAAATATGATTTCTGAAGGATCATTTGACACTGAAGACTGAAGTAATAATGCTGAAAATTCAGCTTTACCATCACAGAAATACATTACATTTTCAAATATATTAACAAAGAAAACATTTATTTTAAATTGTAATAATATTTCACATTATTGCTGTTTTTACTGTATAATAAACAAATAAATTCATCCGTGAGGAGCGTAAGAGACTTCTTTCAAACACATATAAAAATCTTACCGACCTGAAATTTTGAACAGTAGTGTATATGTACATACTGCATTTAGTATATTTAGTATTTATATTATTATAAAATATCCAGAGAACTACCATATGCGCAGTATATGCTGGGTATTCCCACAATGCAATGCATTTGACTTGACCATGCATTCTTGCTTGACTTATTTGACAACTCGAATTATAAGACAGATATATAACTGTTTTACAAAAACATTGAGTTGACGCAAAATTCACCCATATTTATACCTGGAAACTGAATTAAGCATACAATCTGATGCGGTCATGTGACAAAAATCATGTTTGTCGTTACATGAATTCTGTTTCACATACTATTTAAAAAAAAAAAATAGTAGGCAGTATACAGTGCATACTGAGCAATATTCAATTAGCAGCCACCTAGTGTTCAATTCAGAACATGAAAACTGCCTCAATGACTAGTGGGAAAGAGCAGAGTGTGTGAACTTAACATACTGTATACTCCTCTATACACTCCCGACCTTTAAACTGTGGCCTTTCTCTTTGAATCTGCTGTCTGTTTTTGATCTGCTCCAGAGCCCTTCCTCTGAACTCTGCTCTAATCATGCTTCTACTGCTCTGCTTCAGCCCGATGCACCGATGGTAAGCGCACTCCTCTCTCTCTCCTCTTCCCAGTTTGACAATATACCGGACTCCACCTGCAGTATAACACTAAAGCGTTTTGCCATGCACACTGAGGTACAAGCTCTCTGAGATGTATTCAGGAATAGATTATCACCATGGTCTGCTGCATTGGCATGTTTTGCCCTTTTCTTCATTAGTGGTACTTGCTAGGAAACTCACTATTACTCTTTCTTATACTAATTACAAATACCTAAGTATTTATACTACAGACATGAATGTCTTTTGTGGCATTTGCACTTTTGCATGAACAAGCAGTCATGTCCTTTTTTGTATTAAAACAAAAAACAGTAAAAATCTAGTCTCTTTTCATGTGTGATTCTATTTCATTCATTTTCCGTTTTGTTTTGGATTTTGTTTTGCAGTTGACCGGCATTGCATGCAGAATGTGTATTGTTGGATTGTTATGAACCTCTTGTTTGCTCATCTTTTCCTAAGTGACTCGCTACTGCATGTGATTGAGAGACCGAATGTGCAGTGATGTGGGTGTTTGTGCTTTATATTGATATATCAGGGTTTGACTGACACTAAGATCGGAGGCACCAGCAACCTCAGCTATCAGGCCAGCATGTCTGTGCTGCGCGTTCCCAGCCAGAGCCAGCTGAGCCATGCCTATTCCCAGAATTCCTTGCATCGGAGTGTTAGTCAGCTGATCGACACTCAAGATAAGAAATCATGGGACGGTGACCTGCACGGCACTGACAGCGGAATGGTGAGATAGTGTCTCATAAGGGATGACGTGGGCAGATTTTGTATCACCTTTACAAGAAAAAAAACATTTTTAAAAAATGTCAATGCTAATGGGCTAACGGTACGCTACCCTGCTTACTTTACAAATAAATACATGTATATGATATTATTGATTTGAGAGCAAATGTTGTATTATACAGAGGGATATGATAAATATGCACACTACCGTTCAATGGTTTTCTTTTTAAAGGGATAGTTCACCCAAAAATTAGCCCATGATTTACTCACCCTCAAGTCATCCAAGGTGTATCTGACAAATACATCCGGGGTTATATTAAAAAATCTCCTGGCTCTTCCAAGCTTTATAATGGCAGTTAATTGCCGTTTCTGTTTTGAAGTCCATCAAAGTGCGTCTAACTGTCGTACGCGCGTTCACAATAGACGAGTTAGAGATTACAGTTTTTAAAGTTTTAAATATGGATATTTTTCTTACACAAACGCATCGCTTCCCCCAGAGCCGTGTGGAGCATTTTATCATGGATAGATGCACTTTTATGGACTTATAAACAGAAACAGCCATTCACTTCCATTATAAAGCTTGGAAGAGCCAGGACATTTTTTTTAATATAACTCCGATTGTATTTGTCTGAAAGAAGAATTTCAGATACACCTAGGATGACTTGAGGGTGAGTAAATCATGGGCTAATTTTCATTTTTGGGTGTACTATCCCTTTAAGAATTTAATACTTTCATTCAGCAGGGATGCATTTAAGTAAAAATAAAGACTTAACATTTTTACAAAAACTTTATTTCATTTAAATGCTGTTCTTTCTAACTTTATTTTAATCTAAGATCTTGGGGGGAAAGACATATCACGATTTCCGCAAATTTATTAAGCAGCAAAACAGTTTTTAACATTGATAATAAGAAATGTTTATTTAGCAGCAAATCAGCGAATTAGATTAATCTCTGAAGGATCATGTGACACTGAAGACTGGAGTAATGATGCTGGAAACTCAGCTTTGCATCACATGAATACATTACATTTTAAAATACAGTCAAAACATTTTAAACTAATAATATTTCATAATGTTACTGTTTTTACTGTATTTGTATCAAATGAATGCAACCTTGGTGGACGATTACTTGGAAGAGATTTCTTTCAAAATCATTAAAAAAAATCACACTGACTTGAACGGTAATGTAGGAAATTGGTCAATTATACAGTACAGTAGACATTTTACAAAAATATTTAGTAATATATAACAGAAGAATGCCACAACTTATCAATCAGAATCAAGTATTCCAGACATAGTACAGTGAGAATGTATCAAGTAAAAAGTCCAATTCTAGCAAACAACATTGCATTTCTTACCAACTGTTTTATTTAGCTCTAGTCATCTTTCCTGGATAAGGATTGGTCATAGCTGATGATGACTATTATCTTTTTGCAGTATGTGGGCGATCAGGAGTTTGGGGAGACGATTAAAAGCTACAGCTCAGTGAAGAAGGAGCAAACCATGTTTACAGACACTCACTTGTGAAGCCTTCGTACGGAGAATGTCCTTGGAAATAGAATTCTTCTCCAATTTATTCTGCAGATGAGTGAATTTCACATTTACAACAATAAAATAAGGCAGTGATCGTATATTGATTTGTCCATGATAAAACAGTGGAATGTAACAGGAAAATGTAACAGTTTTTCATAATGCTGGAATTTTTTTTTGTCAGAGATGTGTTAGTGTATGTGCATATTGACTACCTCTGACTTCATTGCTTCCATATTAATCATAGAATGACTTATTTACGTTAATACGTGCTTATTCCTTTTATTTTGTTTAAAAGAAAGTCTTTTTAAATATCGTATTTTCAGGGTTTCACACGCTCACAAGCCTCGATTTTCCCTCATAGACCCAGGGGCTGGATTCACGAGAAAATTCTTAAGATAAAATCTAAGAAGTTCGTAACAATGTTCCTAAGTGCAATTTAATCAATGATTCTTAAAACAATCTTAAGAAAAAAGATAGGAATATTCTTTAAAACTGTTTTGGGAATAGAATGATTCTTATCTTTTTTCTTAAGTTAGAAAATAAGAACAAAATAGCAGTTAAGAAGAATTTTGTTCTTAAGAATGTTTTATGAATTCGGCCCCAGAAGCGTAATGCCCATTTAAACTTGATTTTTTTTAAGCTAAGTGGATTTTAAATAGAATTTCCCAAAAGTTTTTTTTTTTTATCTTTTATAACTATCTTGCGGCATTGTTGGAGGTACAAAATCCATTACAGTGACATTTTTAAATCCAGTCGAGCAGATCATTTGCAAAACTGAAAATTGGCCATTATTTACCCCTCGTCATGTCGCCCAAAACTCTTATGACCTTTTTCCAATGTGACATTAAAAAAGTTATCAAAATGATTCTTAATACCCCTATACTTACTTCTATTGAAATTTAGTTTAGTCTGATTTCATACCTGTACATGTTATTATCGGACGTAGGATGATCTTTGCTGTAAAATGTGCTTAGCATGCATGCAGAGAGGAAGCAAACTGTTCTTAAAATAGCACTGTAGTATTATAGCTTTAAATGGAGTCTTATGATTGGCTGTGTAGCTATGAAATATTACCGCAATCATAAAGTATTAATGTACTGAGTCTCCACATTATTCATGCCAACATAGAGAGGAAGTCCATTTCTTCTGTCTCTACAGACACATGAATGAGGAAGATAATCAATCCAGTAGACATACCCTAGACCTAGACTATCGGTATTAACTCTTTCCCTGCCAGCATTTAAAAAAAAAAAAAAAGTTGCCAGCCACCGCCAGCATTTTTGATTTTAACAAAACTTTCATGGCCCCTAGAATATTTTGTTGTATAAATATCTGAACATGCCATATATGCAAAAGAAAATACAGAGCTTTTGGTTTGAAACAAAACAAATAAACAAAAAGCAACATTTTGAACTGAAAGCTGAGAAAATTGCGGGGGTTTTCTGTAACTTCTGTACTCTTTCAGAATATGCATAATAGCGCTCCCTATCGTATAACAGTGAAAACAAGGAAAGCTGGAACAGTCCGTCAATGGCGGGGAAAGAGTTAATGGAAATGACAGCTAATGTGGTGTTGTGCCTGCTAGACTGAGCAGTAGTGTGTACGCAACTGTGATGATGCCAATGGACAAAGTGTCTTAAATGTCAAGTTAAACTGCAAAAATTGTCATCAATGTCACATGTGGATGTTTTTCATAGGTTGTTTTAAACCTGTCAAGTGTGAATATATTTAGACACATTATTATTATTTCACATAGATATTAGTAAAATTGAAATGGCACTATCCTAAAAAAACATATTTTTACATGTATTTTTTTTAAAAAGACGGTCAGTATTATTTATTGTTGCAATAATTTATTTTAATTTTTTTGTAAAACAGCTTACGCTAAGTTTAATCAGAGGTTTGTGTGGTTATTGTGTCTTGTACGATGGAACAAGTGCTCCTATATATGGACAATCATTGATCTAGAAAGTTGTGAAATGTAAAAAAGTTGTGCTTGTAATGTTGATGTTTCCATACTTATTAAAAAAAGCAAAGAGTCAGTTCTATTTGGTTACTTTATTGTGCCACTGGAGATGTACAGAAGCTGAGTACCAATCTGCAGTGCATGTACTGTACCATTTTCACTTATTTTTTCCATATTTCATGTAGCATGAGCTGTAATTTCCTCTTTAAGCCACACCATGATCTGCGCAGCAGGTAAGATAAAACAGTCTTGATATGATCAAACATAAAGCAGTCTTGTTAGATATAACATACCTAATCTGCATATTGAAATGAAGAGGACTCATCGTGCCTGGAGATGAAATCATACAGTATCCAGGCTGAAAACATAAATCAGGTTGTGACTATTTCTGAATGCAAGCATAAAGTATTATCAAAAAGTCAATTTAATATTCCCCGTCACCGAAAAATATCATTCAGAGAGCAAATAAATGACATGGGAATCTGTTTAAAATGTTCAATGGAAAAAAAATGTAATAAGACTATTTTTTGATTGCTCACAAGAGTTAGGACTACTGGGCAAAGACGAAAAAACGAATTTGTGCAATTATTGATTTATTTTATCAATAAAACAAATGTATGCATATCCGGTTTTGTTGTAAAAAAAAAAAAAGATTAATATACCAGCAAACCATTTTTTTTTTAATCCTTAAAAAGGATTTTATAGATTTATGAGCAAACATAATTTTAGGACTTGAGTAGATAGGTTAAACATGCAGATTTTCCAAGGGGTAATTATTTTTTATTCATTTTTCTAGCTTCATGCTGTTGTCCAAAGAACTTTCTGCTTTGCTTTTACTCATTTAATTTCAGGCTATGTGGCCTAATGTCAACAAAATGTTTACACATTGCATAGCATTAATGAGATCTCATCATTCTCATCATAGTAAGTATATACAGTACTTTGTTAAAGGCTTCTATTTAGTAACAATTAAAATAATAATCTCACTTGCAACATATAACTATATTAATAGCCTATATTGGAAATGTATCACTGATATACTGAATATTTCTCTCTGGTAGGATACACAAAGTGTAATGGCTGGGGAAAAGTGACCATGCTCATCAGTTTACACTGCAAAATAATATCCATGTCAAATAGAAATAATCCATTACCATGTATTCTTATCAACAGAAGTCGAAATGGAAATGATAAAATTATACCTTGTAATGACATTATTCACAACATGTTGATTCATTTAGACATTAGACGTTTGCATTTTAAATACAGGGAAAATCCATTAGTACAAATTTTATTTCTTAATTTGAATTTTGCATTACCTTTAAAAACTGGCACCTGTCTTTAAACATGCTTTTTCCTTTTTCTCTCTTTTCTTGATAAGTGTCTTATTCTGTGAGCTGAATTGTAAATTTGGATTCACTTGAACAAGTTGCATAATGGGATAATCCAACTAACCCAACCCTCACATCAGGAAAAAAGCTAAATCTGTTTTGATTTCTCACGGCATCTTAATTAACAAAAGGCACTGAATGAATCCCAAAAATAGATAGAGCAAGAAAAAAAATCTCCTGCAGATTCATGCTGAAAGTTCACAGAGAGCAAAGCGTTTGAACGGCAGCAGCAGTGGAGTCTAACCTGCACTTTAAACCTGATCATTAGTTGAAGTTCACCTTTTCAATCCTTTCATTATAAAGGGATGTAAAGACAGACAATAAAGTGCATCATAGTGTTTTGAAGGTACCGTTAGTGGAGAGTAGCATTTTAAAAAAAGTAACAATTTATAAGGGAATAGCAAGCCATTAAAGCAATAGTCTACCAAAAATCTGCCTGCATGTACTTCAACCCATGTATAAAGGAGCGGAGTATCCAAACTGATCATTTCCATACAATGATAGCAAATGAGGACCTCGGATGTCAACACAGATTATCAAGACAAGGCTTTTAATTGTAACTTCTCTGTAACCAATTGTAACCTCTGACTATAAAGTATTAGCCGAATGGACCACTTTTGTTTTTATATTGTACAATACATTCTCTAATCTTTTTAGGGTTTGAGAAGCCCTGCTCTCCATCCGCGTTCATTGTATGGAAGAGAGCAACCCAGATATTGTGATAAACATATTGTTTGTTGACCCATGAAAGAAATGGGTTTTAAATGATACAAGGGTGAATTTAGTTTAAATTCATGTTAAATTTTCAAGATAAATCTAACACATAAACTAGAATCGAACACATTGCTCTTTTAGATTTTGCAGTGAAAGTGCAGGCGTACAAAGCTAATTATAAAACGTGCGTATGCACAGATTTGATCTTAGCGGGTACGCTAAAATTCACACCAGAGTTCATATTTATAAAAAGTGCTTAGCGCCACATCAGGTTCTAAGCAGGCGTATGCACTTTACCTAGAGTATTGCAATTCTTGCTTCACTCTCAAGTAAAGGATTTGGACTGCTGTTCTTGTTAATGACAATAGTGGGTATTTACAAGGCAGAGTTCTGAAACCATTCAGGTGTGCACAATTTCAAGATCGTTTGCGATGTATAGATTTCACATCTGGAGGAGAGTCTTTTCTCTAAATCACACATTTGAGAAATAATCTTAGGCCAAAAGTAGTATGGTTTCTATGCAAGATTTTATAATTGAGGCCCCAAAACTCTAATAAGTCGAATAAAATTAATTGCGTCAAGTCAGTTTTTGTTAATTTGCTCCAGTGAACTTTAGGCAAATGGATCTAATTTTTAAGCTTGAAAAAAGCAGATAAGAAAGAGCAAAATAAAATCTAAACTAGTTAACAAGACACATGAAGAAAAGCCAAGCGGCCATTTCTGTGGCGGATTTTCCCTTTAGTTCTGTACACAGTGAGTTTTTTTAGCTGCCAGCTGCCATCCTGCCAAACCTAAGATCAACATTCATATCTACATCCTGAAACGCTGCTCTTCTGAAATCATCAATTCAACTACCTTGAGATTATTGTATTTGGTATGACCTCTGTGTAGGACAAATCTGAGTAAAGCATCACTCACATGCAGCGTCAGGGCCCTTGCGATGGCGTGGGGATGTGGCCACTTTAGTTGGCGAGGGTGAGGCGGTGCTAGACGAGTCGCTGCCCCCTTCATCAGCTGCTGTGGGTGGGGGGCTCAGCTGTGAAACCAGAGGTGCCTTTTTCCTACTTAGAAAATTTGCTTCAAATGTCCCTTTCCTCCTCCCCCCCTCCGTTCGGCAGTCCGCAGCCCCCTCCTCCATCAAATGAACTCTTCGTCGCTGGTCTCCAGGGCTGTCTGGGGGTTTGCGTGCGGCTGCTGACTGGGTTTCGGAAACTCTAGACCCCCAAAGATCCACGGTAGAGGACCTTTTGTCTGCGTCCTCAGTGCTGTTCTCCCCCGCAGACTGGCGTATCTCGTCCTCGGTGGATCCGCACTGGCCATGGTTCTCCAGCAGGGCTTTGGTGAGGTTTAAGCTGTGGAAGTCTCTGTAGCTGTGGAAGCTCTCTGTGCGTCGAGCACGGGCCAGCAATGGGCTCTCTCGGTACGGCCGCAGGGCTCCGTAGGTGGCTGTCTCAAAGATGGGCTCCTGAGCCTGCAGCTGGAGACTGTCAAAATGACAAAATATTATATTGCAGCTCATATTGTATTTTAACGTAAGAGTTGGTGCAGAATGTGTCTGGCTTCCAGTGTCATACAGTTATTTTTAGCTATATAAAACAGCTTGTTATGCTGCTTGATATTGCAAACTGGTATTTCTTACTATATTATTTGAACATATTGTTATAATCATAAACTCAGTGGTTTGTAGCACAAATAGTTTTACCATTTACTGCACTTTATTATGCCTCTAATTATTTACCTATAGAGCAGCTAATCGGAAGTATTGCACATTCACAGAAAATAGCATACTTCCGTGTTGCAAAATAAAGAGGATATGATGACAAAGTTAATCTCAAGATTCATTAAGAACATTAAAGGAATTGCAGACCCAAAAAATTTAATGAATGTCATTATTTATTTACATTATTCACTTACGATATTACTTAAAATGTATATTTTTGTAGATCTTTTCCATACGACAGTTGATAATGACCATGTCTGTCTTCGAAAACGGTGTAAAAAAGTAGCATATGCATAATATACAGTATATTCTTAGTCATCTGAGAGCTCTCAGTGAGGAAAGGACTGAAATATATGATGATATTGTGTGACTGCCATAAACATTTGTCAATTTTTAAATCCGTGCTTTTAAATTAAAACAAATGGTTGAATTGCTATTAAAGCCACGTTCTCATACTCTTGAAGTCTCATATTATTGAAGATTACATAATGTGAACAAATTTAACAAAATAAATGTATGTGGGATCCAAAATTTAGATTTAAGGGTGAAAAACACCCAAAACTTGGTCCCTTCACATAAAGAAGACTAGGAATATAGCGGCAGTCATTTATCTGTATGGCTCTTTTAACAGCTGTGGCCACTATGGGGTAAATTATTTGGTGAACTATTTTTTTAAGACCTGTTCACGTCAAACCCAAATAAAATAAAAATGAAAATATAAAACTTAAACTTTTTTGGTACCAAAGTTATTTACACATGCTGAATTTTATCGTTGTTTGAGATTGAATATCGTAATGACAGCAAAATCAGAAATTGCACGATTAGAAATTTCATCTAGCCCCCAAATACTGTACAAAATTGCCATGAAGGAGTTAAATCTTGTGGTGCAGTTTTATTCCAATAATTCAGACTTTGGACTCTAGTACCTGGAGCAGGACTCTCGCAGCCGGCTGTGCTGCAGCACTGAGGGGGCGGGGCTAATGTTGGGCGTGGCACAGCGAGATGTGCTCAAATCGCATTGGTCAAGCAGCTTCAGCAGCTCCTCCTCAGTTGGACCTCCCACCTCTGCAAACAGTTAACATCCTTTTAAACTTAATCCAATAGGCTTTTTAGATGTACCTTTTTTCCAGTACAGTAATAATCAGACCTGGCACACGCCTAGCCTTATCATCAAGGCTCTTGTTGACTGTGTCCATGGCGGTGGTGAGATCCCACATCTGAATGCTCCCATTTGCATGGCCAGTGAAGAGGTAATGGCGTGGCCTGGAGCCCATGCGGCTCGAGCCCTCACACTCCCGCACTGTAAAACAAGTTATTGTAGTGCCATCTACAGACTGCACCTCACAGATCCTGAAATACAGATAGAAAAACATCAATACAACATCATTCATTCATTCATTTACTATTTTTATATTATATCAATTAGTGCTGGGTAACCCTTTACAAAACGGTTCTATTTGTTAAAGTGCCCCTAATATGGATTTTTGAAAATGACCTTTCATGTAGTGTAACATAGCTCTAAGTGAATGAAAACATCCTGCAAAGTGCACCATGTATAAAGTTATTGTCTTCCAAAAGTAAGAGCCGACTCTGATTCAATTAAATTAATCGTTTTTCAAACGAGTCATAAGCCGTTTCATTGTGACACAAAGACGAAACATTAGCATATTGCCCGCCCACTTATTGCGCATGCAGACACCAGGGAAAACTTAAACCTCACACCGGCAGCTGATTCCTGGGGATACTGGATAGCATCATGTCCAGAAGATGCTGTGCTCTACAATGTGAAGGTAAAGCCAGATTTTTTACACTGCCCAAGGACGAGCATGTGAAGAATCAGTGGTTAAAATTCATCTTTACCACGATATCACAGCAGTTTAATCCTAAACTTTAGCGGTGTTACCTTTATTTTACTGACGACTTCTCAAATCTCGGAGTTCAATGCAGGATTCGCATATCGCTTGCTCTTGAAAGATGGTGTTCAAAATACTTAGTTTTGAGTTTTATATTGTGTAGGTCTCCAGCTAACTGGTTAACTCGCATTATTACTGTCTTACTGAAATACTTCTGCTAATCAGTTGTGGGCCACTATAACATAAAACTTCCAGTGTTTCATCATTGCATTCGCACTCGGATTGATATGGTAAAATCGGCGTCATTGTTGGTTACTATGTTTAGTTTATGGTCTAGGAAGCCTCAGTACAAGCAGAGCTGACGTTGTTTTGGCAATGGGCGTTTTTGTTTTCGACATGTTTCCTGTACGCAGCAGACCAATCACAACAGATTGAGCTGTCTGGCCAATCACAGCAGAGTAGTTCGCGGAAAGGAGGGATTTAGAGATTCATCTGACGAGTCGTTTGATAATCATTGAAATTGTGGTGATGTGCAAATGTATATTATGAGAAAATGAAAATGTTTTTTGACCTTTGATGCATGTAAACCTGTTGTAGGAGACTCCAAAACAACATTAGGAAATTTTAAAATAGCATAATAGGGGCACTTCAAGATAAACTACTGTATCAATTAAATATATGTGTGTATATATTAGAATAACTTTTTTTTCCATAATTCTAAATAATGAGATACTTATTTTGCATATCATGTGTATTTCAACACAAAAACCTGCCGCAACCTACTGGTGGTTTTAGTTTCATATTTAGAGTATCATTTTATTTTTTTATTCACATTCATGCCTTCATGCCCATAATGTTCTGGCTACATTATGTCTATTTATTTCTAAAGCTACTTTTTGTAATATCTATTCAATGCTTTTCTTATCACATAATAATGAATTTTTTAAGTTATTTAATGAACTTTATGAAGGATGCATTAAGTTGATCAAAAGTGACTTGATCAAAAATGTATAATGCTATAAATCATTTCTAATTTTAAATAAATCTGAAAAAAAAAAAATCATAGCTTCCACCAAAATATTAAGCTGCACAGCTGCTATATATATTTTTTTTTTTACAGTCTATGATTTCAACATGTACCTCTTCCCCGTAGAGGAGAGACGAACAAAGAGTTTGTTGGTAATGGGAATGACTTTCTGAATGAACACCTGTTGGTCGTCTCGCTCTCCAAATGGACCTGAATAGAAACAGCACATGATTAGAACAGCAGTTCAGCTCACAGGACAATGCAGGAAAATAGCAGCTTCTCAGTTCTTCTTGTACCTTCACTTCCTGATATGGTGGAAATCTACAATCAAATCTCTCACCGATGTCATTGCCGGAGGAATAGCTGCTGTGGCTCTCTGTCTCCTCCAGTGAGATGATTTTAAAGGAGGCCAGTGGAGTAGATCCTGGCTGAGTGGAGATCATTCCTCTGAACCGAGTCACCGTCCACGTGCGTACATGATTATTGTCAGCGCACACTTCAACAAAACAAGGCCAAAATTATAGATCACCATCATTTTTCATTATATTGTCCAGTGTCTGTGTAGTTTGTACCTGAAACTAAGTGTTTTTCAGAGAGCATGATCTTAGTGACGGGGCTGCGGTGGACAGTGAAGGTCTGGAAGAGCTGTGGACCAGATCCAACGGTCTCTGGATGCTGAACGATGACACGCACGGCCCCTGAGCTGGTTCCGTAAGCTATCTCAATCCAGTTACCACTCACACCTGCAAACACAGAGATCAGTGACTGATCAGACTCACCACCACTTCATTGAGTAATTAACCATCACTGGACGCACTGGTTTTAGGAGTCAGGTAGACACTGAGGGCTGTGATGGCATCATTCGACGGGTCGTGGTACAGCTCTGTCACCAACAAGTCATTATCCTTCATTCTCAGCGGAAACTTCTGCATGTCTGAGAGTGGAGAGAATAAGGTTTAGTTAAGTTTTTCCTTTATCATCTTCTCATTTAACATATTTCATGTACATTAGGAGATATTTTAAAGAATGTTGGTAACCAGACAGTTGACGGCACCCATTGACTTCCATAGTATTTTTTTTCCTACTATGGAATTCAATGGCTACCGTCAACTGTTTGGTTACCAAATTTTTTTTAAAATATCTTCTTTCTTTTTTTTTACAGAAGAAAGAAACTCATACAGGTTTGGGACAACTTGAGGGTAAGAACCGACAAAATTAAAATTTTGGGGTGAACCATCCCTTTAAAATTTGACAAAACTTTACAAACTAAACTTTATAAACATGTGGATCACAGAACTACATTTGGATAATGAATTGTATATGAGTTTGTAACCTATTTACTATGTGAAATTAATTAAACAAATGCCTTTATACAATTTTAATTACATTTTCAACACTGATTCTGTTACTGCCAGTTTTACATCTCATTAATGACCCATGTCATATAAAAACAAATTCACTGCAGTTGAGAGAAGATAAGCAGCTTACCAATATAGTAAATTGAGCCGTTATTACAGCCCAGCAAGAGAAAGGAGCCAGCGGTGTCACAGCTTGTGATGGGCACCACATCCTGCACCTGTACAAGTGATATATTGCGAACGACATAATCAAATATGAAACCTGATTATATGCTTGTTAATGAAAAAAAATTAAACTGGCATGATTGTTGTAGTATAAAGTCTGAATTGCTTTACCTGCCAGTGCTGGGTGACGGCGTTCCACACTCCTACCTTCCCCGTGTGACTGGTGGCGACTAGCTGACTCCCAATGAAAAACAGAGAGTCAACGGGTACTCCGAGACTGAACACACCTTCACAAAGACAGAGAAACATTATCTCACAAAATCTTCACACATGACATGAGTGACTGTGCATTTCATTTCTGTTCTGTCCTCCCACCTATTTCACTTCCGCTCCCTCCATCCTGGATACTCCACAAAATAATGCTGCTCTCCGATGACGCTGCCACCATCTTGTCTTTATCTCCATGTGGGCCGCCCACAACTTTAGCATTAAGGGCCACCCGCTCAATGGCCCAGTCCAGGTAAGGGCTGGAAAACACCTGCTGCCAGCCTGATGATTCCTTTATCCTAAAGAACAATCACAGTCAACCTTTATTATAACCTTTATTACTTTATATTTCAAAGTCATGTGATATGTAGCTTTACCTGTAGCAGATGACAAAATGTGCATAAGCAGCTACAATCCAGTTATGATGGCCAGCCACAATCAGCACCTTTCTAGGGTCCACTGGTGATCCTATTCCAACATAAAAAAATTCAAAACAATAACCCAGTATGTTTAAACGCCAGTAGGTCTAAATGTAGTACATTAAACTCAAATAAAACTACGTTTGTCAGAATAATAAAACCTTCAGACTAAACTCAATTATGCTCACTGTCTTTTTTGTTTAAAGGTATTTATGATTTATATAAGAAATTAGCACATAAACTTTTACCATATTTCCAGTTCTGTGGCATTCAGTGGATACTGTAATACTGATAGTAACATTTATTAATAATTTAAGTAATAAAGTTTAAAGCTTACACATTAAAAAAAATATGATAATACTGTAACAAGCATTTTATAATGTTTTAACTGCTGGCTGTTGCCTATTATTAATGGCTATACTAACTTTCTTTTTGGACCATTTCAACAAATCATCTGCAAACACATTTTTATTTGTTTCTGTTTTTTTCTGTTCTGTCAATTACTACACAGATTATCTGTGATGTGGATTCTATATGATATTCAGTTTGCATTGTGATAAATAATTGCACCAAAATGCAATAAAATGGTTAAAAAGAAGGCCAGTCCATTAACTTGTTCTCTCTCTCTCTCTCGCTCTCTCTCTCTCTCTCTCTCTCTCTCTCTCTCTCTCTCTCTCTCTCTCTCTCACTCACATGACTTTGCTGGGCACAGAGGACATAAAAGGCCTTTTAAAATGACCTTACCCTGCCTACTGCACTACTGCATGTAAGGGGAATACTGTCTTCATGGCACACCCACCCCTCTCCTCTCTTTCTGTCCATACCAGAGGAGAATGAAGCAGATGCTGTTCTCCAGTCTGTATTAAGACAGCTAATAGCCAATCCAATTCTACAGCTATAGAATTATATATATATATATATATATATACACGCACATGTTTTTACTCAGCATCTTTAAACATCTTTATACCGTATCTGGTCCCTGAAAGGCTTGTACTCACCCAGTCTTTGAGGTCCATCTGCCCCAGAGGGTCCAGGGAGAGAGGACTGAGGGCATGAACGGAGGTAACCCCCCTCTGCACCACTGGGGCCTGAACGCTCCTCTGGACCTGCAACAGCTGCAGCCTGACCACCAGCACTGCTCCTCGCTGGGAGAGCTGAAGGACACAAATACCAGGAACATGCTGATGTTAGAGTTATACTTGGCTGAGAGGAAGTAACGGTGACTGTTTTAGTCTTTTTCTTCTACAGATCTACTCTCACCCTACCTGGTGGAGGGAGGTAGCCATGAAACAAAACACTTCCACACGATGATCGCTCCAGTTCTTCACAAAGCAGTAAGCGGCGGACTAACCATATCAGTGACAAATAAAAACACAAGGCAAGAATTATACATAGATGCACCTGTCAAGTGATCATAAAAAATGTTAAAAAATGTTTTTAAAAATGTTTATGTTTTATATCTAGTCCAGTTATGCCGTACCTAATGGAGTAATACCATAAAACTCAGCTTCATGTCGCAGGATACTTATGTTAACCCCCCTATCAGAGAAAGCAGGAATATTACACACATAAAAAACTATACAGATACTATATATTTCTGGGATATGAAATGGATAACAAATAGGTATATCATATCTCACCTCATGTCCAATTCTTTAGTTCGAAGGAAGTTCAAAATGGGTGCAAATGCTGTTGGGTCTCTATCAATAAATATCTTATTGGGGAAAAAAACTGATTCAGAGTTGGAAAACATTTCTAATTTTATTTAGAGCAAGGCGAGTATAAAAAAAATAATTTTTATACACAATTACAGGTACAAATGGAACTTAAGACATTGAGTCAATCATAGCATATGATACATATTTCTACTCACGGCTCCAGTTTCATCCCGTAACGTTGAAATTCTCCCACTAAGTAAACTGGGCAGGAAAAACACATTTATACAAAGCTATGCAATGTCCACAGTATAATGACTACATTAGTTTAATTATTCAACGAGAATGGATAGAGCTTTAGAAAATTTGCATACAAAGAGGATATCTCCTGTGATAATTCTGGGAGATCTATTAAAGAGTTTATATCATAACGAAGCAAATTTTTCA
Source organism: Siphateles boraxobius (assembly GCF_051911475.1). Classification (NCBI taxonomy): domain Eukaryota; kingdom Metazoa; phylum Chordata; class Actinopteri; order Cypriniformes; family Leuciscidae; genus Siphateles; species Siphateles boraxobius. Next base: position 33,767,509 of record NW_027508833.1, on the reverse strand, counting down.
AGGCTGTGGTGCTGCTTCAAACATTTATCTTACCTTGAGAAGAAAGAGTCAGGAATCCATGACAGAGTCTGCCTTGATGTGCTAAATCTGAAAGCATGTAGATCAAATTTATGATGCAATCACTTCTGATTTTTCTTTCACTTCATGAGCTTGAATTATCTAATATGCAGTTTACAATTATTGTTTCAACAGTAAAACAAATAAAAATGAATAGGGGTCACCTAAAACGTGTCAATGTAATTGATTTATAATTTTTTGCAATGCCAAAGCTCAATTGTATAGTATTAATAATTTAAGTAAACATTGAATTTTGGGGGAAATTGTGGCATCTTCTAAGTTTTTTTGTTTCTTTTTCTTTAATTATGATGATATTTTAGGATTTTGAGATATATCATGTATAGTTTAGGACATGTAGAAACGGGCGATGAAGGAACTGTATTGTCTTGGTCCCGTTATGTAACGTAATAATATTCATCATAGCCCTATTCAAGACGTGTAGACTGAGTTCAAAATCATGTGCTTTGTAGTTTAAGACATGGTTGTTACCGTTACATATTAGCGCTCATCACATCAAAGTCAAAAGCCGCTGCCCAGCATTTCATCTCAAATAAAACTGTTTTGACTCCGAGTTTATGTAAAGAAGTCATGACGTCAGCGTACCTCATTCCTCCGACATTCAGCTGGATGATGTCACCCATTCCAGATGTTGAACTGTTCCCAATTCCAGCCATCCTCTAATTCCGCACGGTTAGCGAGGAGGAATGCACGCGATCTGAATATCCAGTTTGTGCATCGATCCAGCTGGAGTCCTCAAGATTCTCTTTATTCTTCCTCACGACCCAGCGAACCCATAAATTATGCGTCACAAGAACGGCGTATGAGATGGAGCTGTTCGTACACAGTGTTCTCCATATTCAGAGTTTTAATAAACAACTCAAAACATGGCCTTCAATTATCAAAGGCCCCTTTCTGTAGCCCATGGGACTTGGGATAGCTACTTTCAGTGTTGTGGGCGCCATAGAGCGATGTTAGAACGCTGTGGACTCATCAGAGTGTCAGCCAATCGGATAGCGTCATTCCTGACACAGGACGCAGACCCCGCCCAATGTGTTTTGGAAGTGTGTCTTGAGTAGAAAGCTGGACTTCTCACATCTATAGTCTTAAAGGTGTACTCAATATTTTTTTTATTGCTAATTAAATAAGTTTTTACGAATGTAAAAAATGATCAGCACTTTTATTAAAACATCAATTAAAAAGACATTTACTCTAAAATGCATTCTTACACTCGCCAGTCTTCTAGATAAAACTGTTTTATTCTAAAGGCGGGTCGCCCACTCATGATTGCTGCGATCTTTCCAATGCCAGCTGTGTCTTGCAGGCCACCAATAAATGTTTACTTAGTTATTTCAGCCGATGCTCAAAGCGCTTTAAGAAGCATAAACATGTCTGCCCTCCTGATGCGAATCGCCCCATGTAAAATAGAAACGATTTTTTCAGGTTACCAAGATTTTTCAGGTCTTCACGTGTTAAGGTCTTCACACTGGTCTTCACCTAATGTGAGTGAACATGAAACATTTTGCATAAGTAGACTATTATTTCTTTATGGGTAGAATTTATTTTTTGATGAACAAATTGATGGAATTGTAATAAAGTATGCTACATAGTGTGCACTACAAACTTATGCGTTACAAAAATCGAATGCTAAGTGTGTATTACAAAGCTTGTATGCACTATGCACTACAAATAGTATGCACTGCAAAACTAGAATGCAACTATTAAAAGATTGCATTTTTATAGTAAAATTAATAGACAAAATTTGCTCACACAGTCACAAGTAGCTATTGACTGAAACATTTTATTGCAGAAAATGGTGTTATTCAGGATTAAGGCATACATCTTTCCTCATTTTCTACATAATTTATCACCCTGTTTCAAGAACACTGCATTGACAGTACAGAAGAGTTTTTCTGCTCGACCTTTTCTACTCGACCTTGTTCAGAAAAGCAGGAATCTATATATTAAGGGAAACTATTCCTTTGTTTTTTCACAGGTTTCACTAAACCCTTATGACATTGACATGTATTAATTTCACAACCAAATATCATTATGGATTTATTATTTCCTTTGAGTGTTTTATACTTTAATCCACGTCTGTATGTCACAGCTTTAGCCTTTTTATTATTTGATTGGCTTGACCAGTCCTAGTAATAAACAGCATTGTCATCACAGAAACTTTAAAGCCTGCTTAAAGTTTCAAGTCGCTGGACATCTCAGGTTATGAAGGTGATGTGAAAGGTGAAGAGCATGTATCTGGAACAAGTGACTTATCAAGGCTGATGCGAATCAGAGTCTGGCCAAGAATTGCCATTAAATTTAAATTTGGAAGTATCCTAATTACTTTTAGTACACTAGTACACACAAATAACCATGCAGATCTTTTCTGGGAAGCAAGCTGGGGGATAAATAGAAGGAAGGAATAAATACTGAGAATGGAATGCTTTACACTTCAGTTGTGAACAGTATTTTTTTTTTTAAATAAAAATAATTTTGTAATAAACAAAAAAATATGTTAATGTACAAATATTATGATCATATTAAAAGAAAAAAGCTTTCTTCATACAGAATACTACACAAACATAACAAAAACTTAATGCAAAAGACATGGTTAAGCCACTGGAATCTGATCATATCCAAAATATTACCTTAACTGCATATAAATAGCAAGAATAGGAAATGTCAAGTGCATGGAGTGTCACTAAGCCACAGTAATAATAATGTTTTTCTTCAGTTTTGTTTTCTTCAGTAATATAAATGTGTGTTGATAAGCTGCACTCATTTGAAATTAGCATAGTCAGAGTAGATGTCAACAAAATCTTGCACAACTCTGTAGCAGTAGTCATACTGTTCCTGAGAAGACAAATGAAAATACAGTATATCATAATTCACACAATGATCTGACAGTCAAAAACGATTCATTCTGTATTATTTTATTATAACTATTTTCCATATTGTAATATAATAGTGAAACAATCAGATCTAAAAAATTCCATATTGTAATACATTAGTGAAGCCATGAGATCTATATGAATTATATATAGTGTTTTACATTCTTACCACAGTTTGGACCATATGTGGTCTCTGAGTGCGTAAACTCTTCACGGTCTGAAATACATCCAGTAACCCTTCGGCTTTGACCCGCTCTAAGATGTTACTGAGGGCAATGAAGGTTCCGGTCCGACCAGCACCAGCACTGATGTCATGAAGAAAAATACATACTTTTATGATTGGTTTTACACACACACACACACACACACACACACACACACACACACACACACACACACACACACACACAGTTTATAGAAACAAATTTGCTTTTAAACAATATGTACGACTCTGTCTGTGTGTGTGTGTGTGTGTGTGTGTGTGTGTGTGTGTGTGTGTGTGTGTGTGTGTGTGTGTGTGTGTGTGTGTGTGTGTGTGTGTTAGTGTGTGTGTGTGTGTGTGTGTGTAGTCCTGGTAAACCCTATGTTATGGGAACCAAATGTCCTCTCAAGGATATTATTACCAAAAATCTTTGGCTGACATTTTTTTGGTCCCAGTGAGTTACTGTAAATAGCTTATAAATCATACTCAATTATGTTGTTTTGAAAATGTAAAAAGGCATAAAGTTTTCTGTGAGGGTTGTGTTACGGTTAGTAGATAGAATGGACAGTTTATACAGTATAAAATTAATTATGTCTATGGAAAGTCCTCATAAAACATGGAAACCTAATGTGTGTGTGTGTGTGTGTGTGTGTGTGTGTGTGTGTGTGTGTGTGTGTGTGTGTGTGTGTGTGTGTGTGTGTGTGTGTGTGTGTGTGTGTGTGTGTGTGTGTGTGTGTGTGTGTGTGTGTGTGTGAACGAATGAACGAAATGACTCGAAAAAAGATTTGTTCATTTTGATGAACGAGTTCGAACAGGAGAGTCACGAACGTGCATCACAGAAAAGAGCAAGGCGAGCATTTGTGCTTATAAAACTTAAACGTTTTTATTTATTTTTGAAATGAACGATCGTTTCGCAAGATAAGACCCTTATGCATCGTCTGGTGTCGTTTAAAGCCATTTGAAGGTGTACTGAAACTGTCATTTGGACCTTGGAACGTTTGGTACCCAGTGAAGTCCATTATATGGAGAAAAATCCTAGAATGTTTTCATCAAAAACCTTAATTTCTTTTCGACTGAAGAAAGAAAGACATGGACATCTTGGATGACATGGGGGTGAGTAAATTATCAGCAAAAGTTTTTTTAAAAAAGTGAACTACTCCTTTAAGTGAGGGAGAGATAAATCGTGTGTGTACCTGCAATGCACCACTATCGGGTTGTTTCCAGACTGCTGCTGTTGTTTTTGCACTGCAGCAATAAGGTCAATCATTCCCTTTCCGTCTGACGGTATTCCAATCTCTGGCCAACCATGGAAGTGGAATTGTCTGACTAGACGTTTCTGCTTCTCCTGCAAACAGCCCAATTCAGCCTCAGCATGGTCAACAAACTAAGCACAATAAAGGAAGCTCTTAATATAAGTAAAGCATATGATGGACCATAAAATAATGCACTGACTCACTGATGTATATGACAGCAGCATGTCTCGAATGCTGAAAGTCTCACAAAGTGTGTCTCTCTTCAGCTCCAGTACATACTCTCCGAATGAAACGCTGCCCTCTGCTGGCCAGTAATGTACACACTTCTCCTGAAGTGAGAGTTGTTGGAAAGGATGTGAATGCATGAATGCTTCAGACATGGAAGAGTAACTGAACCATTTCTTTATGTCGATTAAAATATAAATATAAAAAAGTCAAATATAAACCATTAAACTGTACCTGTTCTCTCTCTTTCAGCTCAGTCAGCATGACAAGAGAGTGGCACTTCCTTTCCCATACCATGCGCCAGAAGTCCTGCACAGTGTGAGCCAAAGGTGCCTGAGTTGCAATAAAGTAATCCTTTTGCCTATAACCCTGCAATGGTAACGGATAGTGTTATGGGTACATTTGCCAATGTTTTTAATTATTTTAAATATATTTATTAAAATGCCTATGCAAAACAAGAACTGCACAAATAGCCTGTATTTTTGTAAAAGCCTGTAAATTACTATTATTTTAATATTAAAAACTAAATAGCTATTAATAGATGCACACTAGTTTTGCAGTGCATGGCAGATTTGTAGTACACACTACTCTGCATTTGATATTGGCAATGCATAATAGATTTGTAGTGCACATCAAGTAATATTATATTATAATAATATATACTTACATCTATGAAAGATGCATTAATGTAGTCTGTGAATTCTTGCCCTCTTTTCATTGATAATATTACCCTGTTAAAGTCATCTGGTAAAAAAAAACAGGATAATGATTACAAGAAAATAAATGAAGAAAGAAAGAAAGAAAGAAAGAAAGAAAGAAAGAAAGAAAGAAAGAAAGAAGCAAAAATGATAAATCTGTATATATATTTTCTCACATGGGATGATCTGCAGTACTCTGTTCTTTCTCATGTTAGCAGGAAGATTTCCGGTTCTCATGTTCTCCTTCATTATGCGGACATTAGTCAGTTTCTGAGGAGATTCCAAACAAATCGACAAGTTAGAAAGAATACACTGTTCTTTCAAAGCTTTTCACTTTTGTCAATGTTTATAATAACTCATGAGATCTTTCTGTACTTTTGCTTAGCAAACCCTTTAACTGATGTGCTTCTTACTCTGAATTCTTCCTCCAGACCCACTCGGTCCATGTGTGTGTGTGTGTTGTGGAGTTTGTGGAGATGGCCCTCCAATGAAGCGATGTCTAGCTCAGTGTCACCAAACAGGTAATGCTCCAAAAGTGCCTGGTAAATGAACGAATACTGCATCTGTGGGCGAGAGAGAGGAATATCAGTGGCCATTCACTGCTGAAATGATGAGTCAAACACAGCCGGAAAGTCCTTTACATCTGTTTGAATGAGCTGACAGCGCTGCTTTCTTATCCTGGACACAAAGCCGAACACGTCCAACCTCCCTTCAGCGTGCATCATATCCATCATCGCGTCAATCACAGTGAACGTCCCAGTCCTGCCAACCCCAGCACTACACAGAGAGAAAATGAGTCGTGAGATGTAAAGTAGGGCAATAAATGAGGGATAATGAGAGGATGTAGTCAAAACTGCATGGTCTTTTCATTTGTATTAATATCTTGCGATAGATAATTATCTCAGTTCCATTAAATGTGGGATCAAATTTGTGAATTTGCAGGTTCTTGCCGTATAGTGTATTAGACCTGAAAAAGTTACAGTTTGTCGTTTCACTGCAAAAGGGCCTTTTCACGCATGAGAAAGTCTGTTGTTCTGGCGGAGGTGTTAACAATCCCACATTAACAGCTGAGCCTCGAGACATCTGCGTTGCTGGTTGTTTCTACATACTTTGCATTTCAGACTGTTTGTTATAGTTGAAATGTTCAGGGTTTTAAATGTGTTTTGCCCAATAAATAGTACTGAAATCACTAGCATACTGAAATACACCCCAATAGAGTGCAACAGTCGGGGTCCTGAAGTAAAAATTCCATTCATTTTCTCCATATGGAATTTATTTTATTGCATTATTGGATTTAAACCTTTAAAGGCAGACCTGCAGTGTTCTCTGAGGTTGTTAATTGATGGTACATGCTTTTGTTAAAGCTATCAGTTTGCATTATTTCAAACAAATTTAACGAATTGTTTAAAAACAGAATTTCTGGATTCTGATTCTGGAAAAAACCCTCCACCAATCAGAGAGTCCCATGAAGCACTGCAAATGGGGTAATTGAGAGGGTCTGCTTAAATATTTGTACATATTTATATATATGATATATATTATAATAATTTAATATTTTTAATTCAATTATAGGTTATAGGTATCTTCGACTTGAAGCGGCACTATGCAGGTCGATCAATATGACATCAAAGTACCACGAAAGCGATTAGAGAGCAGACGGCTCCGTATGTTTTTGATTTCCCCCCCCATTAAAGCCAATAAGTACACTGTCTTTTTCAATTTCCGATTGAAAAAGACAGAATCCAATTTTTCAGAATCCAATTTTAAATTTTTTTTTGGCTTCAAATAATGTTCTTCCTAATGTTCTGATTTACAACTTAGCTGGTTGATTTTGTTCATGGCTTATAAGGCTTTAAAATCAGAAACCAATGGCGCTGAAAAAGTGGGGGAACTGTTGCACTCTATAAATCTGATTGATTGTAGTTTGTAACACCTTTCTATTATATACATTCCTTTTCTTAAGTCTGTATGTGCATATATTTTAAGAATAGCCCACAGTCTTACCTACAGTGCACTATGATTGGTCCAGCATGGGAAGGGTTGACACTCTTGACTTTCTTGAGGAACTTTAGCATGCCAATAGGGGAGAGGGGTACACCAAAATCAGGCCAGCTGGTGAAGTGCAGCTGAGTGACCAATCTTGGAGGTCTCCAACCATCAGCAGCATGCTGCAAAATCACACCAGCTTACATTCAAATAACTTACAAATAGCACAAAGTCAAATAGCAAATAGTCAGTTGTGGCCTTACTCCTTGATTCCACAAGAGTGTAAAATATTCTGGGCTGCTAAATGGCATGTCAAAAGAATTTGTGTACTGGTGTATGAGCACACTCACAACCGGCGCAACGTCATAGAATGTCTCTGAACAGATTCACGCCCACTTTTAGGGGAAAATAAAAAGACTTCCCATAGACTTCAATACAAAATAGCATCACAAAACAACGTCCGTACACAGCCGACAGGCGTGAATAACTTAAGAAATGACTAAAGGCTGATTTATACTTCTGCGTCGGACCTACGCCGGAGCCTCTACGCCGTAGACTACGCTTTGGTTTTAATTTATACTTCTGCGTTGTTGTCCGCGTTGACGCACGCAGAGGGAGCATGTGAAACCCGAGGGAGCGGTTTGAGCAGACCAACCACAGCACTTGCGTCCGCGTAGAATTGACGCGTTGTTACATTTTTGGAGAGGTGCACGTCAGGGTACGCCGAAGGGTACGCGCGCTACACACAGCCTACGGCGTAGCTACGGCGTAAATTCGACGCAGAAGTATAAATTGGGTTTAAGATTAAACATGTAAAGTAATTATATGTCAACCCTGCCTGCCATAGAGCGTGAAAGATACATCAACAAACTTAATTTATGTCAATTTAAAAACATTCTCCCAGCGTCAAATTTGTGTAACAATCCCACCCAGTGGCCCGAGGTGTCTTACCCGGACATTTACTCGTCGTACCTCATCGAGTAACCATGGTAAACCAGTGAATGATTTTACTTCATTTTTGAAAGTAAACATCTTATATATATATATACATTACAATATACATTATAATATATATATAACCCCACTGGGTATGGTTGTTTCACCAATTTGACGCTGGGAGAATGAAGGGACATGTTTTAAATTAGTGATTTCTTAAGTTATTCACGCCTGCCGGCTGTGTACGGACATTGGTTTGTGCCGTTATTTTGTATTGAAATCTAGTTTGTTTTCCCCTAAAAAGGGGCGGGGACGAAATTTAAAGTTAAGTTCTCGGATGTGCCGGTAGTGCGTTTAGTATACAGAGCATTTGAATAATGATGCTGTAGTCAGTGTTTCTGAGGGAAATGGCCACTCACGTGCTGCACACAGAACTTCCTGATTGTGTAGTCCACCAACACTGTGACATCTTCCATTGCCACCCTCACACAGCCGTAGATCCAGCAGCCCTGCTCAGGCCAGTACTGAAAGCATTTTTCCTGCATTTCACACATACAAACCACAGATTTTTGCAAAATATTGGGCAACAATGGCCATATTTTTTTAATTTATTTGTTATTTGGACCCTTTTTATATGAGTTTTTGATCAATGCCAAGATCTTCTGTGCTACTATTTACTTAAACTCTCATAAAGTCTGTCTGGTGTGACTTTGTGATTTCTTCTCTTACCTCTTTTCTCTCTCTTATGTTGGTCAACATGACTATTGTGGTAGATTTCTGCTCCCAAACCATTCTCCAGAAATCTCCCAATGTCTCTGGTTTTGGGCCTGAACATAAGATATTGAAATTCAAAAAGAAGATGAAGCAAAGGGTCAATAAAGGCGAGAAAGATTATATTTAATCGATTAAATTACCTGGTAATTATTTTGGGAATAGGGGAAAAATTGCATACCTTGAGCTGCAATAAATTTACTTTTTTCTCTGTAGCCCTATAGGAAAGGTATATTAATTAAACATGAGACTCAAAACAAATTTTTTTTTAATATACTATAGGTCAAGATATACGGTAATATATGCATAATAACAATATTTTATATACTACAATTAGATCACAGGTTCCAGTAATTCAATTAGGACCTACAATATTATTTCAAAAACACTGAGAAAGTACTCACATCTATATAAGAGGCATTTATATAATCTGAACCCATATATCCATCTATACGTGAAAGTTGCACTCTTGAGTGGTCATCTGTGAAGGAAATATACAGATGTGTTTTATTAAACTCTAGGACCAACTTTCTCCATCCAAATCCTAACAGTTACTATTGTATTGTGTTACGTGACACAAAAAAAAGACTCAAAACAATGGACAGTGTTTGGAAAGTTTGCAAGTGTGTCTATGAAAAAATGAGAGACACTTACAGGGCAGAATATTGGGATATCTGTTCTTTTCTCTGTTCTCCTCTTTGCTTGCCTCTTCAAAGGTACCACAGCCAAAACCGCAAGGCAAAGACTGTAAAAGAGAAGCAGCGGAAGAAAGAAACAATGCGTAAGTATAAGGAAACAATATCGAGTGAGCGTGCATGTGGAGAATGATAAAGTCTGTGTGTGTCTAAGATCTTACATTAAATTCCTCTCTGAACAGTTTGCCATCATCAGCCATGCGTAGGCGAAACTCTTCCTCCAGGGAGTCCAGTGGGATGGGAAAATAACGCTTTGATGGAGAGGGTGATCTGGGAAGGAGCACCACCGTTTGTTCTGACAACAGGGTGGAAGAGACATTTTCTTACTGTTACTGTTTTATATCTCTCAAAGCAGACGCCAAGTTCTAAAAATGTCGATCTAAAATTATAGGCTTAATACATAGACAAATTGGCAACAAAAAAAATCAGACAGATCAAAACATACCTTGATCTTCCAAAAAGCCATTTGGCATCTTCTTGTCAACCGAAGCGACAAGATCCTTCCTTTGCTCTCTAAACCTGAGACATTTTGAAGACATTTACAGACAGATAAAACAAAAATGTAAAAATGGCTGAAAGTTCACAATACACACCAAAATCTGAAGTTCTTTCTCATGGGAGATTGTTTGGTTCTCTGGTTCCTCAGAGCAGCTGAGAGAGAATGACTTGCTGACACACCATCACAACTGCTTTCACATTTCACAACACATGCAGCTGCTGCTGGAGCAACTCGGCAGGGTCATAAACACACACACACACACACACACACACACACACACACACACACACACACACACACACACACACACACACACACACACACACCACACACACACACACACACACACACACACACTTAAAAGTGAAATGCTTTTTTTTCTACTTTTCTGCTATCTGTTGAACTAACCAATGGCAGACTAAAAACTGGTCATTATTTTTGCAATTCCATTTGGAGGGCCAGAAATGTACACTTCACCTTTAACAAATAGTGTGAGTAATATAAATAATATATAACATATTTTAATGTTACATCTACTTCTTTATTCATTATATATATAACAAAATATTCAAGATTGAGGGTATTGAAATATTTTCACTATATTTGCAAATATGTTTGCAATGTTGGATACAAATCATGTTTAGATAGTAGCTAGTCAACATTTGAAGTGGATTAAAACCTTTCATCAAAGTTATACATGAATTTTGAACAATACCCGTTCTTGTCTTAGGACAATTTTGATTAACTTTTTTGATCCACCTCAAATGTTGACTACTGTATTATACTACTGTATACCATTCAAACGTGTGAGGCTGGTAAGAATTTTTTATGCTCACCTAGACTGCATATATTTTATCGAAAATACAGTAAAAACAATAATTTTGTGAAATATTTCCAATTAAAAGAACTTTCATTTTCGATTTTCATATATTTAAAATCATATATTTAAAAGTTATTGCTGTGAGGGCAAAGCTGAATTTCTTCAGTCACATGATCCTTCAGAAATCACTCTAATATGCAGATTTGCTGTTTAAGAAACATTCCTTAATATTATCAATGTTGAAAACAGTTGCGCTGTTTTGCATTTTTTCAGAATTCTTTAATGATTATAAAGTTCAAAGAAATAGCATATATTTGAAATAGAAATATTTTGTAACATTATAAATGTCTTTTACTGTAACTTTTATATGGAATTTAATGCGTCCTTAAAAGTATTAATTTCCTACAAAAATAATGTTACTGACCCCAAACTTTTGAACAATAGTGTATACTATAGGATAGGTTTGAAAGTATGCAATGTAGAGAAGACCTAGAGGAAGTGAATCTTTAAGAGTTATGATTAATATTATATTACATTCAAATATTGTGAGTTGCTCCATCATTGAGTGGTAAGGATAAAGAGAGTGAACTTAATGAAGGACTGGAAGTATAGTAGCAGGAAGTTATGCTATTGGCATTATTGAAAAAAATGGAGATGGGTACAGTAGGGGTCAAGTAAAGAGCTGTTCACTCATATAAATTTCATTGTATCTCTGCACATACCGTATAATGTGTTTCTTTGCTTCAAAAAGAATGTTTTTGGGGGATGTGTATTTTCTTACCTCAAAATGTAGGCGATGAGGAGAAGAAAGATGAGGAGAAGGAGAGAGGTGACGAGGCCCGAGGCTAAGACATGCGGGCCCTGAGGCGCTGGAGACTCTGAACAGATAAAAAGAAAGACAACTGAGTGAGGTAAGATTTTCCATAGGCTTTTTAGGCAAAATCTGCAGACTTGTTTTAAGAAGGAAAGGGATTTAAACTGGATTAAATGTGTCAAAAACTCATTTACTCTAATTGGCAGCTGAAATAATCTTTATATTTTTTAAAATGTGAAGCTTTCCAATTCCAAGCATTCCAATTCTATGTGTACAGATGTGGGGCTGTGAGCCTGTTTATAAATCATTTTGAGATATCTGGAGATTATATACCTCTTGTCCGGTTTCCATGAGAGGAACTGTTTGAAATGAGAGCTGCTGAAACTAGAAACAGGACCATCATGGCTACACATAAAGAGAGAAAACAACAAACAATCAAAAATATTTGTGAGTGTCCGATAATAAATAAATAAAAACTGACAATTGACTTCAGTTGAAAAGGCATGTATATTTCAGAACAATTCTGCAGAACTGACATAATCTCAAACCGCAAAAGCTTCACAAGAGATTCAGTTAACCTATATTAAAACCATCAATCATCTTCTCATGCATTCAGTGAGAATCTTCCCTCTACATGAGAAAATCTAAAATTAATTTCAATTAATGGTCCAGAGAGTAACGGCCTCTAGGGATACGGCACCATCTACCGCATCCATCCAGCAGCAACTGAAACTCTGAAAGTAGGACAAGTCTTTTTTACCCCAGATATTATCTTTTATATCTAAAAAAGCTGTTGTGTAGAAATGCATCTCACAAATGTGCATTTCTATAATGTGATGTGTTCAAAAGACAACATTTAAAAAATGATTTGTAAAAATGTAAATGATAATATGCTTGCAGAAATATGTGGTGCTTGGTTAAAGTTTTTCTTTTCATTCATTTTTAAGAGGGTGGGAATAAGATAACTCTGCATTTATAGATGTCCAACCTGTGAGAAATCACCCCAGACAGCAAATCTGTCACATAACCTGTATGCCTGATCCCCTGTGACATTTCAGAGATATTTCAGATATTAATCCTTTCAAAAGCTTTTCACTAGAAAATCTACCTGTCTCCAAACGTCTATGAACTCAGTCTAGAGATTAGAAAAGACAAGATGAAGGATTAATGCCGCCTTACACAAAAGTGTACTCACAAATGTGAAATATGTATCACACCAAGAAGGCAACGTCTCAGTCCATAGCTTTCAAGAGAGAAGACATTAATTATTATGATACTTTTCCAGAAGGTCTCCAGGAGTCATGATATCTGTGAAGGCACTCCTGTCCTTCAATAATGTATGAGTGCAGGTTTTTTCATTGTCCTTTCTGGATGGACTATCCTTAGATAGCCACTGCCTGCAAAGAACAAGGGATAAGGATACATTAGGAGAGGGAATTGTCTTTGTTTTTAAACCTCATAAAATGTGTAGGACATGCAGAGGCAGAGGGATTTGTGGAGGGATGGAGGGAGAGAGAGACAAAAGGAACTTTAAATCGGTCCTCTAGCATTGTGCCAGTTGATTTGTCAGCCCGAAACCCCTTTGAGAAGATCTGCTTCTAAGCATTATTTTGTAGTCAGGAATGACAAACCTTATCAATTTACATTATAGATTATTATTCCTATACTCTACTGCTTTCAACCAGTGATGCTGTAATGCAGCATTTATCTTCAGTCTCTGCAGCAGCTGTAAATAACCATTTCATACATATTCATACCACAGTAACCTCAAGGATGAGAATGGACCCACCCATAAGAATTTTAGCAACAACACTGGTCATAATATACTGTGTAAAACTGGGTCAGTCACTGTTGGTCATATCAGCAACCTGACTGGATCACAGAAAAGCAAATCAAATCAGGAACATTGTCAATCAAAACCAAGTGACGGTTACTAAGGCTGTAAAACTGCATTAAGAGTCCTTATTTTTACATGTACCATTATTGTGACTCATGACAGTAGCCATTTATTACATGCATATGTTAAATTGAGGGTAATTTAGTATATACCTGTTTACAGTCATTACTTTATCTAATCCATTCAATACACTTCCACTCATTTATGGATGGCCATATCTTTTAATTTCACAAAAGCATATGTAGTCACATGGTAAATTTGATGAGAAGGTGAATAAATTGTACTAAATAGAATATAAGCATACCATCAAACCTTCATTAAAGACATGTAACCATATTTTGTTTATTTTTTCCCTGAGCAAGATTGTGGATTACACTGCTCAGTCAATACAGGGGCTCCCATGCACACAACTGAGGTAGTCTGGAAGCTGTTGTTAATGTATGAGTCAATGATAAATTATCATAAAAAAAATCATGCTAAAAGAGTCAAATGAGTCACCAGAAAGGCGAAACAACCTACTGACACACTACAAGGAACAAGCAGCAACTCAAGCAGTAAAACCTGATCTGACTGTCAATATAAGCTGTGACCTTGAGAAGTGCATGTTGCTGCACTATGCAGATCTTTCATATGGAAATTGAATGCATATTGTTGGTGCTATTGTTTTAAAAAAGATAAATATGAGAGAGTATCACTGACGAATAAAGAAGTAGCTATAACATTAAAACATTAAAACTATTACCTAGCCTCTGTGATTTGTTTTACATAGATTTATTTCAGCAGACACACATTTCCCCAGTAATTTACAGAGGTAAACAGAACACACTTTTCTTTCTCTAAGAGATACAATAAGCTCCTCAACCTCCACTAAACACAGAAGCTTTGAATACAAAACAGGAAAAGATTTTAGCTTTCAAATCCAATAGGCTTCCTGTGTTAATGGGAGTCTTAGATCATCTACAGCCAGGATGTTGCCTCCCTTTAACTAATTGTTGCTCATAGTCCATTAAGACTTTCTGCTTTTCAAGACATTCCGAAATAACATCATACCAAATACAAATAGCATCATATTCGAATAGTGTTTACAATTTTTCCCCCACTGTCAATTCCAGGATTGTAAGCAACCAGAATATTATAAAGGCTAATGTTTTGTGTATTTTAGGTATGGAGAAGAGTGTCTAGCATCTGTCATTGAGTCATAGCCAATACTGTATTAAGTAGCCTGTGTTTGGCACTTCAAATTTAATAACATGAGATTTTGGCTAAATGGCAGAAAAAACTAAGTGCCCACATAGCCACAGTAAATTTTATAATCTTTAAGTTGATGAAAACTTAATGCGATGCACTTACTGTTTTAATGACGGACAAAACACGTATGTCCAAAATTACCCGGTATTCGCTGGTTAAAAAAAACTAATAACTCCATTTGAGCTTGACTTATATAGTTATTTTATTTTAATTTTCTGAAAAGTAGCATTTTTTAAGATACCAGGTTTCCTCCTGACAGTGGCGATAGGTGAAGTATTTAATTTTGCCACTAGTGCATGCAACATACCCTAAAAATCAATGTGTTTTCCTTTTCATTTATGACATTAATTGATAAATTCTCAAGCAGAAACGATATAGATTTTCAGTGGAATGAGATTGTAGGTCCAAATAACCATGTACTCGAGAAGCAGATGGATGGAGTTGGTAGCCGTAGCAGCATATAGAGAGATGCTGACCAGCACACAGAAGGCCGACTCTGCACTATGACTGACCTCTATGGCAGAATGTGACTGAAAGTGTTCATTTTCAATTTTGAGAGAGATGCAGAACAAATGAAAATGCTCATGCATAGTAAAAAGCCTCTTTCACAAGCAATGAGAGCTTCTACTTATATTAATTTCTTTGCATTGCATTGCATTACCAGCTTATGACTTTAAGTTATAGGCTAGTCTATAAATGATCTATCTAAAATTCACTTAACCTTCACAGATGTGGTTCACCCCATCAGTAACTGACAACTCCTAAACCGGCATAGACCAAAAATCCATAATCTTGGCTGAAGCTCTAGTAGCAAAATGATTTGTAACAATTTCATATTACTCCCATCCAGATCCCATGCAATCGAATTTCCTATAATTAGATTAAATCGATGAGAGACCTGAAACATAAGAACTTCAGTGGAAAAGGTAAAAGGCATTTGTTTCTTGAGAAATATCTATTACCTGAGTTTACATTATGGAACCACAACAGACAATAATCAGACTCCATTAAGTCTTTTAAATCTGCCATTTCATATATTATGACCTCTTGGCCTTGGCAACTGCGAGGGTGTTAAACTCGAAGTGTTTACCAACATCTTAAGCTTTCAGATTAGAGTGCTGTGCATAAGTAATTATTATTAAATTAATCTTCATTTAACCGCATGTTGCATTAATCCTGCCGGCTGTGCTCTCCCTTTATTAGAAACAAGGTCACATCACAACGATTGTCATACTTAACTTTCAAGAAAATGCATCTGTAAATAAATATGCAAATTTTATTCCATTTTTTATTTTTATTTCTAGACATTTATTTATAGTGATAAAATGATTCAATACACAGTATGATTTCTATAGAATGATTTTGAGTCTACAACAGCTTTGGTTTAGTCTCTGAGAGAAAAAAAGGGGGGTAAAAGCTCGAAAATATTTTAGTGACAAAATATATTTGTAAAAATTATTATCAACAAATAATCCATACTTTGGAAAATATCATTATAGTGGATGTGAGGTTTCCATGTTTGTTTTGATGGGTACAAAAAAAATTGTTGATATCAAACTACTGGAATTGAAGAGATATTTGTACATGTGCCTATTGACTCTTTGTCATGTTAATAATATTGCATGGTAGGCTATTTGTTTTGTTTTTTACCATACCCTTAATAATTACTTCTAATAGTGTATACTAATGGATTCTGGTTGATTGAGTCATATATTTGTGACTTGAATAAAACATGTTTCCACATCTAAACATCTTTTACAATGGTTCTAGCATCTGGATCAAGAATGAAGATGAGTATGCCAATACAAATAGCATCACTTTTCAGCATCACTCTCTCCCTCAGCCTCAGGGCAAAATCTATCGGCCTCTTTTTCCAAACATCACATCCACAGGCTCATGACAATTGCCTTACGCAACTTTTTATGTTTCGTAATATATGCATAAATGAATAATCCAAATCGAAGTGACGAAAAGGTCAGTCAACTGTTTGAATCCATATGATATTAGTCTAAACACAGAATGCGGATCCAATAATGCAATAAAACTAGACAGAGCGCTAATATTCTTCCTCCCTGTTTAACCCTTAAAAGGGCAGGAACATAAAATTAAACAGAGAATTAGTTTACTGATATTTTCCAGCACTTTATGACTCCAATGTTTTGTTTTTCTTCAAAATGTTTTTTATTTTCATTCCATTTTTTTCATTTTAACTTTTATTTTAATTTTATGAAAATAACATTTAGTAAATATATTAACATTCTGCTAACGTTTTATATCAAGATGTTTTTTATGACATATTTTAGTCTCCTGATCCAAGAATTTGCAGGGACCTCCTTTTCAACACTGTATCCTTACAAACAAAACAAGAAATTAAGGGTAAATCTCTGTCTGTGTACGAGCTGCCACATTTTGAGCATCATAGGCGTGTGCAACATTTTTGGGCATCATATAGGTTGCGGTAGCCTACAGGACAGCGGAAAAAATCGTGCTGCATGGAAAATGCTGTCTAGACCGGCAGCTTACTAGGTTTGAGACACAACCCAATGACCCCTGTTCCTTATGAACAAATCTACTAAATCTGCGGTAGCCTAATTAGCCTACCTGCAGAGTAGGCTAAACACGCAAAACGTGTTTATAAAACCCCGCGTTTACACGTTATGCGAGTAAACGACAAAATGGGTGATGCTGAGAGAATTAATTATTATGAACTCATCAGCATCACGGACGTGATCGAGGCCGTTTTAAATATGTTACCTTTTACCGTAGATACTAATTAATGCTTTACCGTCGAGCGAAGTAAAGCTAAACAAACGATAAATTAGCCTACTTGAAACCCTCTATTTTGGAAAGCAATAACTGCAATATTACCAGTGTGATGCCCAGCTCCATGTAAAGTCTCGGTAAAATCCAGTGCACAGTGTTGATGGTTATAAGGATGCTGAGCAGAATGTCTGTCTGTGGTCCCTCCTCTACGAGCGCCGGTGCCGTGTGATGATAATGATGATGCGCCGCCGCCGGTGCGTCACTCACGGTGAAAAAACAAAAACACCCAGTCACCTACAGTAGGCTACATCATGCGTAGACTAACATTGCAAATAATTTTGATGCTCGTCAGACAGCTAAATATTTGGTTTAAAAAGGCTAATAATAAAATAAATGTGTCAGAATTGTAAAAATGTTGTTTCTAATAAATATGTATAAATTAGGAAAAAATCTCTTTGAACAGAAACAAGTGACTTTAAAAATATTCATTTTACAATACATAAAATGTTTTCCCATGACTTGATTTTGCATGATGAAGACAAATGTAGAACTGTGGGAGGGAGGGAGGAGTAGATGGAGAGATGGATGGATGTGAATGTGAGTGCATGGCATTATCCTGTGTGGGATTTTATTTTGGTAAATCCAAGAATTTTTCCAAGAATGTCGCCTTTGTCGCCATTGGCTTTTGGCTTGCTTAGTTGGGGACATTTCATTTTATATTTAACAATATTATTACAACATTATTTTCCTGTTATCTCTGTAAAGCTGCTTTGAAATAATCTGTATTGTAAAAAAGCGCTATATAATTAAAGGTGACTTGACTTGACTAAATGTCCATGAATTTATTAATTATGGGATGGGATGGGATGGGGTGGTGGGGGGGGGTGGGGGGGGGTTCAGAAATAAATATTTGGTGGAATAACCCTGATTTCCAATCACAGCTTTCATGCGTCTTGGCATGCTCCCTGTTAAGTGACTTTATGCCACTCCAGCCGAAAACATTCAAGCAGCTTGGCTTTATTTAATGGCTGGTGACCTTCTTGCTTACATTCCAGAGGTTTTCAGTGGGGTTCAGGTCTGGAGATTGTGATGGCCATGACTGGGTCTTGATCTGGTGGTCCTCCATTCACACCTTAATTGGCCTGGCTTTGTGGATTGAAGCATTGTCCTGTGGGAACATTGCTAGAGCAGAAGGAAGCATGTTTTCTTCCAGGATAACTTTGTACATGCACAAAGACAGATCTGCCTGATTCTGATCTTCTCTGATGAGTCCAGTTTTCAGCTCACAACACCTGGTCCTCTACTGGTTCGAAAGAGACCTGGAGAGGCCTAAAACCCACAGTCTCTCAAATCACTGTGTAATTTGGTAGAGGATTGGTGATCTGGTGGTTCTTCAGTAAGGTTAGAATCGGGCAGATATTTCTTTGCGACTTGCAACGCTCTCCCGTATATGTTGCTATTATAACTGCACTTATTTCCGCCATTGGTATAAGTAGCAGTGGGTAATAGACAAGAAATCCAAAGTTTTATAATCTTGCTGATAATGTTTCTTTAGTCATTTGGCAGTCCTGCAGCCTGAACCACCATAGGAATACCACCCTTGCAGGGTAATTCCACCAAATATTGATTTCTGAACTCTTCCTGAGTTAAAACATTAGTATTTTGTTTTTAAAAAATGAATATGAACTTGTTTTCTTTTGTATTATTCAAGGTCTGAAAACCTGCCATCTTTTTTCGTTATTTTGACCAGCTGTCATTTTCTGCAAATAAATTCTCTAAATGACAATATTTTTATTTGAAATTTGGAAGAAATGTTGTCAATAGTTTGTAGAATAAATCAAAAATGTTCATTTTACTCAAACAGATACATATAAAAAATTATAAATCCAGAGAAACTGTTAATTTTGCAGTGGTCTCTTAATTTTTAAGAACTGTATATCAATCTTCATTCTTATTCATTTTTTAAGGCCTAGCATACAGTACGTAACAACATTATGATGGTATACCATCTAAAGATGATCATGCTGTGACTGCATACTGATTGGAAAAAGCATTGATCCTGTCCTGTTATGTTTGTGCCAGTAGACTTGATTAAGAGATGTGGTGTTCTGTATTATTATAATGCTGAAGAGTACATCTATAACAGACCGTTTGATGAAGAATAGTTTGAAGAAACTAGTCAGAGGCTGACTATGGTATATATAGTCTGTAATTTTACTGTTTGTTTAATTTCAGATCCAACACTGTCGTCTTTTTCAATGGCCTATCATTTGAGTGCATATCAGAGCTTGTGGCGGTTCTACCAACCGCCAACACCTAAAGTGGCGGTAATGCATTTATTTTTCTTTGCAAATAAATCACAAACACATTTTTTTCTAGATATTTTTATTCCTTTCACAATGATGCTAGTTCCCAATCTGAGTGCAGGCATTTTGGTTAATAGTATTCATTTGAGAAGAATTGTTTAGGGATTTATACCTGTCTTTTTTTTTCTCCACATGCGGCTGCCGAGTCATCTGCCAAAGGGTGTGCTGGAGTTGAGAGCACCTTTTATACTCCACCACAGGAAGTGGAAGGAACCAACTCCTGGCAGTGGGCAGAGGGACTCTGAACTACAAAGTTTTTAATAGCACAGCAGCATGTGGATATTTTGTTTGTTAGGTTAACATTGGGTTTCAGTAGTGTTTGTTTGTACAGTATATTCTTATGGTTGGTGGTTGGGTTTATTTTGGGTCTTTTTAATTGTAGTCAATTAAGTTTTCCCCCCTTTTGTGTTTGGTGTAGGCTAGCCTGTGTGTATATATACCCCCATTTTGTGTCATTCAGGAGGTCAGTTTTGTTACGTTCAGACTTATGTTGTGGTTCTGTTATGTTGACCTCAGTTTAGTTGAGACCCACTTTGATTAATTCTTTTGTTATTTTGTTTTTCAATGATTTGAAACTTTGTTTGATTTGTAGGCTAAATAAAGCCAATTTTTTTTGCAAATCCTTGACCTTGTGCCTTGCCTTTACTGCTTGGTCCGTGACAAGTGGTGGCAGCGGTGAGATCATTCAGTACAGGACACAAGGAGTTTGGATTTTTTTTTTTTCTCTCTTCTCTATACCCCCCCTTCTTTGCTGGAATGCCACGAGGAAGAGGAAGTAAAAGAGCTGGAGGCGGTCAAGGACTACCAGCGGAAATTGAAGATCAAACAGACGATGAGGCAGATGTTGGTGGAGCTACTGGTGGAGGCACTGGCATGGAGGATAAAGATGTGGCAGAACCAACCATTGCAGACCTGGTAAGCATCGTTCGTACTCACATAGGGCAGCAGCAAGCCCGTGAGGCCAGATGGGAGCAGGAAGCAACCAGGCAAGAGAAGAGGTTCAAGGCACTTCAACACCAGTTTGGTCTTCTGCAATTAGAAGTTCAAGCAAGGACCCTAGCTGCTTCTGGATCACCCTCTCCTCAGCAGGATAGCCAGGTTAATGGAGCGCAGGTTAGTTCACCATCTCCGGCAGCTTATCCACCAATAGCGTTCCAGCAGGGTGACTCAGTATGGTCAGTCTCATTCACGCTTCTTTAAAGAACCTAAGCTTCAAAAATTAACTGATGCAGATGATATTGAACATTTTCTTATTACCTTTGAAAGGATAGCAGTGGCCTGTCAGTGGCCAAAAGAAGATTGGGGCTTTCGACTTATTCCATTGCTGACGGGTAAGGCAAGAAGTGCCTATGTACACATGGATTTTGATGAGTCTCTGGATTATGATAGTTAAATGTGCCATTCTCAAGAAATATGATATTAACCCTGAATCATATCGGCAAAGATTTAGATCTCTTAATGTGGAACCTGAGGAGACCCCAAAAGAGCTGTATGTAAGACTTAAGGAGCTTTATGGGAAATGGGTTCAACCAAGAGACAAAACTGTTGATGAGATTGGTGAAATTATTATTCTTGAACAATACTTGCGTATGCTGTCCCCTGAGTTGCAGGTTTGGATCAAAGAGCATGACCCACGGACTGCGGCAGAGGCTGCTTCATTAGCAGATGTGTTTGTAGCCGCACGCCGTAAAAATCCTTCCTGGGTTTGCAAGTCCTGGAAGGCTTCAAAGGATTTTCAGAAACCTGTCTTGGCTCAGCAACGCCCGCAATCACCAAAAAGTAAGCCACTTGTGAAGGAGAATCGGCCACTTGCTCATGGCTCCGGTAAAAGTTTTAATACAGTGGTTTGTTATTTATGCGGACAAGAGGGGCATACAAAGCCAGTTTGTCCACAGAATCCAGTAAAACTTACACAGATTTGCTATGCACCCCAGAAGAAATGTGAGCCTGGGCCGCAGGTGAGGCAATCCCTTAAAGAGACATTGGTTGAAATTAATGGTCGGAACCTGAGGGCACTTATTGACACTGGAATTAATCAAACACTAGTACATCGACGTTACATTCCCCCCCAGGCTGTCTGTACCATTGAGACAGTCCCAATTTGTTGTGTCCATGGGGATGAGAAACCTTATCCAACGGCGGATGTGTACGTCAAAGTGCAAGGGCAGACTTGCCTCCTAAAGGTTGGTGTCACTGATAACCTGCCTTTCCCAGTTGTGTTAGGTCATGATTTACCAGTGCTTCTTGACCTGATACAGCAGAGTTCCACCTGCAGCATGGCCTTGACCCGGGCTCAGGTGCGGGCATTAACATCCCATCCAGGTGAGACCGATTGCACGTTATGTTCTCTGCCTTTTTATGATGCCGAGGTTGAGGCTGAGCCAGGGAAGTCTCGTAAGTCTCGCAGGCAAAGACGGCAATAAAAGTTCTATCACACAGCGGAAAAAACCCTTGTGAGGTCAACCCCTGAGCTGACAATGGGTTTCCAATTACCGGTCAACATGGTGCAACTGCAGCAAGAAGATGCTAGTTTAGCTGACTATATCCAGAGAGCAAAGGCAAATGAAGGGAGAACTGATTTGGAGCATGGGTTTGAAGGCTATATCCTACAGAACGGTCTCCTTTACTATCAACACCGATTAAGAAACCAGCTAGTGGTTCCTAAAGTAGCTAGACAATCAGTACTTGCTTTGGGTCATTCCATTCCCTGGGCAGGCCACCTGGGGAAGCACAAAACAACAGCTCGTATCCACCGCTATTTTCATTGGCCTGCTTTACATAAAGATGTAGCCCAGTTCTGCCGGAGTTGTCCTCAGTGCCAGCAAACAACAACAAAACGTCCAACCAGAGCTCCCCTCCAGCCTCTACCAGTGATCAATACACCATTTGAACGTCTAGGAATGGATGTTGTTGGCCCAGTGGAGAAGAGTAAGTCTGGGAACAGATTTATGCTTGTCGTTACGGATTATGCTACAAAGTACCCAGAAGTGTTTCCCCTGAAGTCAGTTAAGGCAAAGGCGGTAGCATCGTGCCTGGTTCAGTTCTTTTCAAGGGTTGGGTTTCCCAAAGAGATACTCACCGACCAAGGCACCAACTTTATGTCTAAGCTGCTGAAGGATGTGTATCAGTTGCTCGGAATCAAAGGGTTGAGAACGACACCTTATCATCCACAAACTGATGGGCTGACGGAGCGGTTTAATCAGACACTCAAACAGATGCTCTGTAAGTTTATTGATGAGACTGGCTCTGATTGGGACCAGTGGTTACCTTACCTTCTGTTCGCCTACAGAGAAGTGCCACAAGCTTCCACTGGGTTTTCACCATTCGAGCTGCTATTTGGTCATGAGGTGAGGGGGCCTTTGACCCTCCTGAAAGAAATGTGGGAGGGACCCTCCATTGAGGAAGAACCCCTTAATGTTGTTTCTTATGTTCTTCAGATGAGAGAGAAACTGGAGAAAATGGCTACGCTGGCACAGGAGCACATGGCAGCTTCCCAGTTCAAGCAAAAGGCTTGGTATGATCGCTTGGCGAAAGAAAGGAGTTTTGAGGCTGGTCAGAAGGTACTGGTGATGTTGCCCACTCAGAAGAGCAAGCTTCTGGCTAAATGGCAAGGGCCTTATGAGGTAATTAGAAAGATCAGCCCTACCACATATGAAATCTCCACTCCGGGTCGGAGCCGTCCAAGGATCCTGCACATCAACCTGCTGAAGGAATGGATTCCTAGACTGGAGGGAAATCCTGTGGGGAGACCTAACGTGATGCTTATCCGGAGTCTGGGGGATGAGGAGGTGGAAGAGCAGTACTTGCCAGTGCCTGCCCCGTCAGTGCCTAATCTGGATCACCTCACAGAAGTTCAGCAGTCACAGGTGAGGTCTCTTTTTATACCAGAAGTCTTTCAGGAAAACCCTGGTCATACAACACTGGTAGAGCATGACATTGTGTTGAAGAAAGATGCCCCTGTTAGACGTTTGAGTTACAGGATTCCTGAGCGCATGCTGGGCCCACTGGAAAAAGAAATTAATCTGATGTTGTCTCTTGGAATCATCGAACCAAAAAGTGAGTGGTGCAATCCTGTTGTTTTGGTGCCTAAAAAGGATGGCACAATCAGGTTTTGCATTGATTTCAGATATCTGAATTCCATTTCCAAATTTGACTCCTATCCAACACCCCGCATTGATGACCTGATTGAACACTTAGGCAAGGCAAAGTACCTCACTACCATTGATCTGTGTAAAGGCTACTGGCAGGTCCCGTTAGCCCAGTCATGCCGTGAGTTAACAGCTTTCAAAACCCCCTGGGGACTCTATAATTTTACAGTTATGCCTTTTGGGGTGCATGGGGGCCCGGCTACTTTCCAGAGGCTTGTGGATAGAGTTCTGGGTGGCATGTCAGATTTCGCCTTGGCCTACCTGGATGACATTGTGGTCTATAGTAACACCTGGGAAGAACATCTGAAACATCTTAAAGTTGTCTTCAAGTGCCTCCAGGCTGCAGGGCTCACAGTGAATGCTGCCAAGTGTACCTTTGCCAAAGCAGAAACTGAGTACCTGGGCCATGTCATTGGAGGAGGGGTCATCAAACCACAGGTGCAGAAGGTTCAGGCCATCCAGTCTTGCCCACTCCCACAAACCAGAACTCAGCTCAAGTCCTTTATCGGTATGTCAGGTTGGTACCACAAATTCATACCTAACTACTCTGCAAGAGCAGCTGTGCTTACAGATATGACCAGTCCCAAAAAGCCCAATCAGCTCTGTTGGACAGAAGAGGCCGAAACAGCCTACAGAGACATCCAGCAGGCACTTAGCAGCGATCCCGTGTTGTACTGCCCAGACTTCAAACAACCATTCATTCTGCAGACTGACGCTTCAGACCGTGGGGTTGGTGCTGTGCTCCTTCAAGGCCCTGAAGGGTTCCGTCAGCCAGTGGCATATGTGAGTAGAAAACTGTACCCAAGGGAGGTGCGTTATTCTACAGTGGAGAAGGAATGTCTAGCAATCAAATGGGCTTTGGACTCTCTCAAATATTACCTCTTGGGGAGGGAATTTACCCTTGAGGTGGACCATAAAGCCCTGAAGTGGCTGGACAGGATGAAGGATACCAACAGTCGAATAACCCGTTGGTACCTGGTCATGCAACCTTATAAGTTTGAAGTACATTACATCCCAGGCAAGCAGAATGCTACGGCTGACTACCTCTCCCGCTGTCCCAGCGAGTCTCCAGAGGAGGGGGAGTATGTGGCGGTTCTACCAACCGCCAACACCTAAAGTGGCGGTAATGCATTTATTTTTCTTTGCAAATAAATCACAAACACATTTTTTTCTAGATATTTTTATTCCTTTCACAATGATGCTAGTTCCCAATCTGCGTGCAGGCATTTTGGTTAATAGTATTCATTTGAGAAGAATTGTTTAGGGATTTATACCTGTCTTTTTTTTCTCCACATGCGGCTGCCGAGTCATCTGCCAAAGGGTGTGCTGGAGTTGAGAGCACCTTTTATACTCCACCACAGGAAGTGGAAGGAACCAACTCCTGGCAG
Organism: Siphateles boraxobius; assembly: GCF_051911475.1. Classification (NCBI taxonomy): domain Eukaryota; kingdom Metazoa; phylum Chordata; class Actinopteri; order Cypriniformes; family Leuciscidae; genus Siphateles; species Siphateles boraxobius. Next base: position 33,741,855 of record NW_027508833.1, on the reverse strand, counting down.
TGGGCAGAGGGACTCTGAACTACAAAGTTTTTAAAGCACAGCAGCATGTGGATATTTTGTTTGTTAGGTTAACATTGGGTTTCAGTAGTGTTTGTTTGTACAGTATATTCTTATGGTTGGTGGTTGGGTTTATTTTGGGTCTTTTTAATTGTAGTCAATTAAGTTTTCCCCCCTTTTGTGTTTGGTGTAGGCTAGCCTGTGTGTATATATACCCCCATTTTGTGTCATTCAGGAGGTCAGTTTTGTTACGTTCAGACTTATGTTGTGGTTCTGTTATGTTGACCTCAGTTTAGTTGAGACCCACTTTGATTAATTCTGTTGTTACTTTGTTTTTCAATGATTTGAAACTTTGTTTGATTTGTAGGCTAAATAAAGCCAATTTTTTTTGCAAATCCTTGACCTTGTGCCTTGCCTTTACTGCTTGGTCCTTGACAGAGCTAATGAAATAGACTTTCAGTTCTGCTGATGCCCCTACACTGACAATATCATAAGGCCTATCTCATTATCTGTGCATAATTTCCATCTCATTGGTTTCAATCTATGTTAAGTTAGAATATTTTTGGTTAATAAATCACAAGAATGTTTCAAGCTGGACAGCATGATTAGCCTAATGTAAATAATTCCAAGAGAAAAGAGGATTTGTTTTGAACTTTTATTAAACCTCTTCCAACAACAAAACATACATTGACGTTGCTTAGCACAAGCACAACAAACCTATTACATTTTTTTTAAAATATGTAATTAATTTTGGAATTGTAGCCAATTCGAGGTAGCCTAATTTATAGTGCTTTAAGGCATTCATCTGCTTTAAGGATTGAAATTTTCATTTTTAAAAGCCACAACTCTAGCAATTTTAAGAAATCTACATTTGTGTAAACAAAACATGAGAAAAGAGGAATTTGAACGATGTGAGTTTCAGTTCCGCTGCTGTAGGTGTCGCTGGCGTCACTTTTCTGTTTCGATCCAAACCATAACGAAGAAGACACACGAGCCTGTCAACAAGAGCTATCTGTCAAAGCAGCAGAAATGTCAACAGATCGCCCTCATCCAAACTATAAAAACGTTTACGGTTCAGAATTAATGTGAACTTTTCCCGGTGGTAAGTTTTGTAGAAACTGAAAAGCTCATGTAATTAGTTTACAGCATAGAGTACGCTGACTAGAAAACCTACCCACATTGTAACGTTACAGCTAACTTTAAGCGACTGATTTTGTGTTTTTAGTCTTTGATATTTATTCAGAGTAGTGTATAGGCCACAAATAAAACGCTAACTGTTCTGCATAACCGCGTTTAACTCGATGAAGCCTCAATAATGTTGGGAAAGATGTTCTCTTGTGTTGTGTGTTTGAGGCGTGGTTAAAGTGGTTAATGTTTGCTTGCTTGTGGGTGTGCTCACTATTTAGTTCATACAGATGTTTGGATGCGTTTAATACTGCTGCACAAGTCACTAGACACTTGTTGTGTTTGATAGATCAATGACTAGCTGTGTTTCTGACTGCCCACGTGATTGAAATAAACAATAAAAGTATAAAGCTGCGCAGTAACTTCTGTATCATAATCAGCAACGCGTAAAACCTTTTATAATCTTGTACTTGAAAATGTCTGGCCCTTTTTTGCTCAGACTTCATCTGGAGTGGGAGCACAGGTCCACTGGGTGATCATGGCCAACCATCCAGCACCGCTGCCCTTGAGGGAGTTCTGCCCACTCTACTACCTTCTCAATGCTATCCCTGCTAAAGTCCAGAAAGGTTTTCGCTCGGTACTGGTTTACTTGACCGCACTGGACAGCAACAATGATTATATAGCCATTGGCAGCAGCATTGGCATGCTGTACCTTTACTGCAGGAGAGTAAGCCAGATGAACAAATACAATTTAGAGGTAAGTCTGCTCAGTGCTTTCTCTCTCTCTTCTGCAGCACTCGCCGTGGATCTGATCGGGTTAGGTACTGTTTTCTGCCTCTTATGTTTTAATAGGGCAAATGTGAGGCCATTACTGCAGTGAAGTTGCTGAGTTGTTTCGATGATCTTGTGGCTGTTGGAACGGCATCAGGCCGGGTTGCTTTCTTTCAGCTTGTGTCACCATTGCCTGGCAGAAATAAACAGGTACAGTTTCATCTCTGATTACAGCATTCAAGTAGTAAGGATTTCGCTGAATTAGTGGTTAGGTTTAATTTTTTTTGTTGTTGTTATTTTCATGATTATACATACTTAATTGGAATAGCAAGGGTTTACTTATTTAATATAGAATTTTTACTATTATTACATAACATTATTTTAGGTCTATTTAAAGTAGCTGTTTTTTGTCCCTACTACAAGGAAAACGCATAGACTATTTGTCTAATTGATAATCTGATTTTTGATGAATGAATCTTATTAGTAAATGGGCCATGGCGTCACATTTTTTTCATCTTGCTGTAGCTGAGAAGGTTTGATGTGGTGGGCTTGCACAAAAGCACAATTACGGCATTAGCCTGGAGTGCTAATGGCATGAAGCTCTTCTCTGGTGATGATAAAGGGAAGGTGGTCTGCTCTGCTGTGGACTTGGACCAAGTAAGCTTTTGATAAGTAGTCCATTTCAGATATTTACAGTTAGACAATTGAAATCTGTCTGTCTAAAATCTGATTTGTTTTACTGTCTAATGGCTTAATATGTGTTTGTGTGTATGCATTGGTCTTTTAGGGAGTGTGTAATCCAGTGATCCTCTTCGAAGAGACTTCAGCAATAGTTCAGTTGGAATATAGTCAGAAAGTACTTCTGGTTTCATCCTTTCAGCGCTCAATGCTCTTCTACACGCAAGAGCAGTCGCATCAGCAGCTGGGCACTAAACCACGTAAAAGGTACGACATCTTAAATCCATCTTTGCCTGAAAGTGCTCTATCATTAATAGGGTTGATCCACTCTGAGTTGCTTGATTCTTAATATCTGGCTTGTTTTTACAGCAATGGCAAGTTTGGTGCTTGCTTCCAGCCAGCTCTTTGCAAGCAGAGCGATCTGGTGGTTTACGCAGCCAGGCCAGGATTGCGTCTCTGGAGGACTGATGTGCGAGGACGTGTCGGGGAGACTCATGTCCTAAAGCCTCTTTTTAATCAGGATGTACCTCAGTTTGAGCTGTTCCCACATTCAGGCCCCACCGGTGGCTACAGACCTTCAGAGAGACAGTTGGGAATGGTCAGCTGCTTTCTGAAGGAGGGCTGGGTCCTCAGCTGGAATGAATATAGTGTTTATGTTATGGACTGTACCAATCAGGTACGAATGCACACTTTGGATTTATATTATATCCATAATTGAAATGTTGCCAATGCAGACATAATTTGTACTTTTGTTTCTCACTTATTTCATTTGCTCATTAAGGTCATCATTGGAGGATTGGAAAGCAGTGGAGATATAGTGTCTGTGTCGTGCACTGAGAATGAAATCTTCATTCTGAAAGGAGATCGGGACATTTTGCGGATCTCAAATTGCCCTGAGGGATTGGTTTCTAACTGTGAGTTGCAGTACTGATGCAATAATGGCAGTTTTCGTCATGCACTTTGCTCCATCAGCAGTATTCCGATATTAAGGGATAGGAAAAAGCCTCTTTTGCCCTTGGGTCTCTAATAGTTGGATTGTTTTTTTGTTTTTTTTTATCCGTCATAGAGTCGACTGGTATGAATAGTGGCTTCATGAGTTGTGGTTCCTAATGTGTAACAAATAGATTATATTTAAGTTAGCAGATACACAACCATTCAAAATTTGGGGGTCAATAATTTTAACGTTTTTGAAACTATCTCTTGTGCTAACCAAGACCGCATTTATTTGATCAAAATTACAGTAAAAAAAGTACTATTGTGAAATATTACTACAGTTTAAAATAAGTTAACTAATATACCCCAAAAAAACAAACTTTTCTATTTTAATATATTTTAAAATGTAATTTATTCAAGAAACATTTCTTATTATTTTCAATGTTATCAATTGTAAAAAATTTTTTACTGCTTAATATTTTTGTTGAAACAATTTCTTTCAGGAATCTTTGATTTATAGAAAGTTCAAAAGAACAGCATTTATTTGAAATATAAATATTTTGTAGCATTATACAGTAAGTGTCTCAACTGTCACTTTTGATGGATTTAATGTATCTTTGCTGAATAAAACGTCTCGGTTACGTATGTAACCTTAGTTCCCTGATAGGGAACGAGACGCTGCGTCAAGCTGTGGGAACGCCCCTGCGTTGTGCGTCATGAAGCACGTATGGAATCAGTCCAATGGAGAGACGGAACGTCATAGGCGGGTGACGTCATCGACCAGGAAACTATAAAGCACCCCCAGAACACAAGCGCGACAGCTTCTGATATGCCTGAAGGAAGCGCTAACGGGCATGCTGGGAGTATGGCAGAACGACGCAGCGTCTCGTTCCCTATCAGGGAACTAAGGTTACATACATAACCGAGACGTTCCCTTTCAAGGGAACTCGAGCTGCGTCAAGCTGTGGGAACGCTAATACCCACGTCGCCATAAGAGCAAATGACCGTCATGTGAGAACTAGCGCACAGAGGACGAGAGCACCTGCGCCCCAGGAGTGGAACTTAAGTCCAATTCATAGAACAACAAAGCTTTAGAAGCAGCCATACTCCTAGTAGAGTGGGCTCGTACAGCCAAAGGTGAAGGCTGACCAGCCGACTCATAAGCAAGTGAGATGGCCTCAACCACCCACTTGCTCATTCTCTGTTTAGACGCGGAACACCCTTTCCTGGGTGGCCCAAAGCACACAAATAACTGTTCTCATTTCCTCCACAGGGCAGCTCTGTGGACGTAAGCGTCTAACGCCCTAACCGGGCAGAGAAGGTTAAGTCTCTCCTGATCTGACGACACAAATGGAGGAGGGCAGAAAGCCTGCAGCACTGTAGGTCTAACAACATTAGTAGGGACCTTAGGGACATAATCTGGTCTAGGGTAAAGAAAAGCCTTGACCATGCCAGGCGAAAACTCCAGGCACGAGGGTGCAACCGACAGAGCCTGCAAATCTCCGATTCTCTTAAGTGAGGAGATTGCAAGAAGAAAAAGAGATTTAAAAGTGAGAAATTTCACAGAAACTTCCTCAATAGGTTCAAAGGGAGCCAAAGAAAGGCCCTCTAGCACAATGGCCAAATCCCAAGTCGGCACCCTCGTACGAACTGCAGGCCTCAGCCTCAAAGTGCCACGAAGGAAGCGAGTTATAAATGGGTGTCTCCCCAGAAACTCCACTGAAAGGGACATGGTAAGCAGCTAGTGCTGCCACATACACCTTTAGTGTGGAGGGGGATGAACCTGCAGAGAAACGCTCCTGCAGAAACTCCAGCACTGCACCCACTGGGCAGTTAACTGGGTCCTGCCGGTGTTCTGCACACCAAGAAGTGAAAAGTTTCCACTTCAGGGCATATAACTTCCTCGTGGACGGAGCTCTGGAGTGAAGGATGGTCCCAACAAACTCAGTTGAGAGACGAGATTCTATGAGCTGGGCCCCCTCAGAGGCCAAGCCCACAGTTTCCACAACTCTGGGCGGGGGTGAAATATCGTACCGCCCTCCTGAGAGAGTAGATCCCTCCTGATTGGAATCTCCAAAGGAGAGCCGTCCAGAAGAGTTATTAGGTCCGCAAACCATACTCGGGCCGGCCAGAACGGGGCTACTAGAAGTAGGCTGACCCCGTCCCGGCGAACCCTCTCCAGAACTCCTGGTAGCAGAGCAATCGGGGGAAAAGCGTACAGACGTGACCTCGGTCATGGCTGTACCAGAGCGTCCAACCCCAGAGGGGCTGGCTGACTGATGGAGAACCACAGATGACAGTGCGTTGTCTCCTTTGAGGCGAATAGGTCCACCTCGGCTCGACCGAAACTCAACCAAAGGAGCTCCACCACCTCGGGGTGGAGTCTCCACTCCCTGGCCTCGGCCCCTGCCTCGACAGGGAGTCTGCTACCGCATTCAAATAACCAGGAAGATACATAGCTCTCAGAGACAGTAACTTCCCCTGGGACCACAGGAGGATCTGACGGGCCAACTTGTAAAGTGGACGCGACCGCAGGCCCCCTGATGATTTATATACGAGACCACCGACATGTTGTCTGACTGAACTAACACATGATGACCTCTGAGGTCCGCTAGGAAATGTTTCAAAGCCTGGAACACCGCCAACATCTCTAGACAATTTATATGCCATGATAGATGATGGTCCTGCCACAGACCTTGGGCTGGATGACCACTCATGACCGCCCCCCACCCTGTGAGGGAAGCATCCGTCGTTTGCGTTACGCGACGACAAAGAGCCCCCAACACAGGCCCTTTGGATAGGAACCAAGTTTCTTTCCACATGACCAGAGCACAAAGGCAGCGCTGCGTGACTTTGATCGTGAGGAAAGGATTTCCCCTCGGGGAGAATCCCTTGGTCCAGAACCACCACTGTAGTGGTCTCATGTACAACAGGCCGCAAGGTATAACGTTGGACGCTGCTGCCATCAGACCCAACAGTCTCTGAAACTATTTTACAGTGAGTAGCTGGCCTAGCTTTACTTGTTTCATAGCTGAGAGAATCGAAGCGATGCGGGTCGGAGAAAGTCGCGGCCGCATCGAGACCGAATCCCAAGCGACGCCCAGAAAAGTGGTCTTCTGAGAAGGAGATAATACACTTTTCTTTGCGTTCAGCCTCAACCCCAACATTCTGATATGAGCGAGAACGACATCTCGATGCCGAACCGCCATCTGCTCTGTCTGAGCTAAAATCAACCAATCGTCGATGTAATTGAGGATACGAATGCCCTGAACCATCAGGGGCACTAAAGCTGCATCCATGCATTTCGTGAAAGTGCGGGGAGATAAAGCTATGCCAAATGGAAGAACCTTGTACTGGTACGCCTCGCCCCCGAAGGCGAACCTCAGGAACTTCCTGTGTTGTGGAAGGATGGAAATGTGGAAGTATGCGTCCTTTAGATCTATCTTGACAAACCAGTCCTCGGATCTGATTTGTGACACGATCTGCTTGATAGTGAGCATCTTGAATTTTAACTTCCCTACCGAGCGATTCAACAGGCGCAGATCTAAAATTGGACGCAACCCCCCATCCTTCTTTGGAACGATGAAATATCGGCTGTAAAAACCTGACTCCAGACTGGGAGGAGGAACCCGTTCTATAGCCTCCTTTTGAAGGAGCGCTTCCACCTCTTGTTCCATTACCTGACCCTGCTCGGGGCCCACCACTGTGGGCAGAAACCCTCTGAATTTTGGTGGACGACACCTGAATTGGATAGCATAACCCTTTTTTACAGTGTGCAGAACCCACTGAGATATTTTTGGAAGGTTTCTCCACTCCACCAGAAATATTACTAAGGGTACCAGTCTCTCGAGACTGGCCTCTGGTGTAACTTGAGCAGCAAACACAGCGCCCTGTAACGGCGCACCGGCAGGGAACAACTGTCTTAACTGCACTGAGACCCCCTTTATAGGGGGCGAGCGTCCCTTGGCAAAACGCTCGCTTGGATCGTCTGCTCCCCGGCATGAAGTCGGGGTTGGCAGAACGGGCCCCTGAGGGCACCGAGGAAGAGCGGGCAACGTGTAATGCGGTGAAAACCTCTCTCCCACGGCAGGGACCACCCTCAGCATCCTGAAGCCTGTGGCGTCAGGACTTCTTCTTTGCCGAAGCCTTCTTGGCCATAATAACTATGCTCGGATCAGTTTTGCCAGAAGACTTCGGCTGAGAGTGCCGCGTCTGGTCCCACTTTTTGGAAGGGGGAGCGTGAGACGCGACACTCTGCTTCTGTTGCGCCCTATGTGAGGAGCTAGCTGACGGCCTTGACTGCTCCTTCCCAGCAGTACCAGGGACATGAATTTTGAGCGGCATAAATTTCTGGAACGCCGCCGACTGTTTTTTCTCTTCCTGAAATCGATCTATGACAGTATTTACTGAGTCACCAAAAAGACCATGAGGAGAAAGCGGAGCGTCCAAAAGAAAAGCTTTGTCTTTTCTGACCTCTTGACTGTCACTCACATCCTTTAATAAGTCAGCCTGGTATGCCTGCGAGATGGACTTCGTATGCAGGCACGTCGAGGCTTGACCGGCCGCTGAATACGCCTTACCCACTAAAGCTGATGTACTTCTAAGAGGCTTAGAGGGTAAGAGTTGTGCTTTAAAAGAGGATGCAGCCTCAGCAGAAAGATGACTAGCAAGCGCCTCTTCTGCTTTGGGCATCGCCCCATAACCATGAGATTTAGCCCCCACAATATTTGAGTAAGTGGAAGTTTTAGGGCTAAAAATACGATAGGACACCGGCTTCCACAATCTCGAAACCTCTGTGTGGAGATCAGGGAAGAAGGGCAAGCACCGGCGTGGAGGTTGAAAACGGGAAGGCAAAAATCTTTCATCTAATTTAGATTTTTCTCTAGACTCCTGCCTAACAGCTGGCCACTCAATGCTTAATTTAGAAACAGCACGAGTGAGCACCTCCATAAGCTCCTCACTTTCGGGAGAACGAGATGGTGAATCGTCGATATCTCCCGCATTAATACTAACAACATCCAGCTCCTTGGAACTGGATAGTTGCAGTACTGGGGCCTCAGTTCGGGCGGAAGAAACCGCAGAGCGTGCTTCCGAACCCGAGACTGAGGCACTGGATCTAACAAGTAAGGGCTGAGATAGGGCAAAGCCCCGCTGTTAGATCCATCTGCGATCCCCACGAATGACGTCGTCGCTCAGCCTCGGCAGAAGCGGGACCTGATCCTCGGGGATCGCGAACCGAACCACTCTCCTCAAAAAGTGATCGCGGGAGTGGAGCGTTCTAAGAGGCAAACGCTCGCAATGCTCACAATCAGCCCCCTCGAGAGCTGACTAGGCATGCTGCACTCCCAAACAAACAACACATAGGTTGTGTGTATCCCCGCCCGTTAAATAGCGCGAGCAGGGAGGAACACACTTCCTAAACTGTTGTTCGCTCGCCATTGTCTCTCAATATATATATATATATATATATATATAGTTTTTTGAAATAGTGAAACTCCTGCTTAGTGACAGACAAAAACACTTGAGACAGATCCACATATAGCGCTTACTGAAGGCATAGAAGCTGTCGCGCTTGTGTTCTGGGGGTGCTTTATAGTTTCCTGATCGATGACGTCACCCGCCTATGACGTTCCGTCTCTCCATTGGACTGATTAGATATGTGCTTCATGCATAAGTGCTTCATGTAAAGGACCTGCATTGCGGTCCTAGCAGGTCCTGGAATGACCTGTTTGTAGCTAGGCATAGGTGACTGTGCAGAGGCCTGTCAGGTCGGCGAGGTCTTCGCAGTGGATCTGTCCCTAGGCTTCGTCTAATTGTAGTGGTCTTTGATGGCATTTAAGGGCTGCGTTGTTGTTGTTGTCTCTGGGTGCAGGTCCAGCATCTGTTCTGGAAACGGACCAGATTCGGCTGACTATGTTAACCTTGGGATAAGTATGAGACAGAAAGATTCATAAAGCATAGATGCCATTCCTCTGTCGATCTATTAAGTACATCTATGTATTTAGTGTGAGTTTACACAGGTGTCCTATGAACATGTTCCAATACTTTTGACAAACAGAATATGTCAATAATGCTTTTGGGGCTACTCTATCTTACCTATTTTTGCTTTTTTGTTCTCCCCTCAGTATTAGACCACTCCTACCGTTTTACATCTCCTCTTTCCACACCCACCATTTTGCTGCCTCCTAATGGTGCTGTGGAAACCGCTCAGCCAATCAGGACCATACCCATCATTACAGAGCAGCAGACTCAAGCCAGTCCCAGCTCAGAGGAGGTACATGATAGGGTTGAGGAGTCAGAGGAGGTGAAGGAGGAGCAGCATTTTGAGGGATTCAGTCATGCGGTTGAGGCTCTGGAGGTGGCAGAGGACTTGGAGCAGCAGCCGGCCAGTTTGGGCACAGTGGAGTCCTGCAGCCGTAGCAGCTCCATCACCTCATGGGAGAGCACACAGGGCATGTTCACCGCCACAGAGGGTTCCACCTCAGAGCTCTCCTCCAGCAGATACAGCGCCATCACCCAAGAAGACTTCCAACAGGAGCTGGTGGTCAAGGCCGTCAAGCTGAAGAAGAAAGACAAGAGAAGACGGCAAGGTAAGAGGATTAATATCACATGATGTGGTGTGATGTGATGTATGAATTTGATCCACTGACGTACTCTTCATGTACTTCTTGTAAAACTGTAGATAGTGGGAATCATCTTGTCAACGAGCGCAGCAGCTGGTCGGAGAGCATTTTCATCCAGGACGGTGCCGGCAGTGACTTTCTAAACACACCCATGAGCGAGCCTCCTTCTGACCACACTAGCCTCGACCTGCACAGCACCTGTTCACCGGATCAGGACGGTTCCGTCTGCGGAAAATTCCACAGTCCTGATGCTATCCCCATTCAAAGCCCATCAGAACCCTTACAGAGTCCAGAGACTCAACAGGATCCAGTTAAACAAACAGCAGAGACCTTGCTGCCTTGCCCTAAATCACTGTCACTACAAGACATGGAGTGTCAGGTGTACAGTGATAATGTTTTTGCAGAAAACAAGCAAACTGCAGCTACGCCTGACGTGGACATGCTGCTAGAATGCACCTTCTCGTACATGCAGGCAGCTGATGAGCAGGATGTCACGAAGGAATATGTGAAGGAGGATTCAGAGCAGCATTTTAAAAATGGTTTACATGAGGACTTTAATTTGGACTTATCTTATGATCCCATTAGACCACTGGGTTACTCCCCAGAACCTGAGCCAACGCCATCTAGTGACGAGGAGGACATCTATGCACACGGAGTGCCATCCAGTGCTAGTCTGGGGGACGGACTAAACACTCTGAGTCTGCAGAGCTCATCTGCTAAACAGAAAGAGGATGAAGAGACGCAGCTCCTCAAAGCGGATCAGGTTAGAGAGCTAACCAACTAATAGATCAGAGATCTTTTTCATATCAGAATACAGTTACTTATTTCATTTATATAATTGTGTAATATACACTACCGTTCAATAGTTTGGGGTCAGTAAGATTTTTTTGAATGTTTTTGAAAAAAGTCTCTTATGCTCACCAATACTGCATTTATGTGATCAAAAACAAAGTAATAACAGTTATATTTTTACAATTTAGTTTTAATATATTTTAAAATATCATTTATTCCTGTGATAGCAAAGCTGAATTTTCAGCATCATTACTCCAGTCTTCAGTGTCACTTGATTCTTCAGAAATCATTCTAATATGTTGATTTGGTGCAGTAAGTATTTCTTATTTTTATGAAAACAGTTGTGCTGCTTAATATTTTTGTAGAAACTGTGATGTTTTTTCATGATCAGAATCAGAATCAGAAAGAGCTTTATTGCCAAGTGTGCTTGCACACACAAGGAATTTTCCTTGGTACTAAGGCTTCCAGTGCACATATACAAATACAGATACAACAAGTAATAGTAATACAAATAGTAATACAAATTCTACAAATAAAATTATAAAAAATATGAAAATACTATAAAAATATATGGTCACAGTTGGGTTTTGTCAGAATAAACATTTACAGATAATGAACAAATTTACAGTATTTTGTATAGTATGAATAAATATAAATATAAATATCACCTGAATTTTTAAGATATTGCGCTAAACAGTGGGAGTATTGCACTTACAGGCGTATGCCTTGGGAGATATGTTAACTGTTCAGAAGGGAGATGGCCTGTGGGAAGAAACTGTTCCTGTGCCGAGATGTTCTAGTGGCCAGTGATCTCAGTCGCCGTCTTGACGGTAACAGTTCAAACAGGAGGTGTCCAGGGTGAGTGGAGTCTGTGATGATTTTACCTGCTCTCTTCCTCATTCTGGAAGAGTACAGGTCCTGGAGGGATGGCAGGGGGGCACCAATAATCCTCTCCGCAGTCCGGACTGTCCGTTGTAGTCTCCTGACGTCTGATTTGGTAGCTGAACCCAACCAGACAGTGATGGAAGTGCATAAAACAGACTCAATAATGGCTGAGTAGAACTGAATCAGCAGCTCCTGTGGCAAGTTGAACTTCCTCAGCTGGCGAAGGAAGTACAGTCTCTGCTGGGCCTTTTTCACAGTGGAATCAATGTGATTGTCCCACTTCAGGTCCAGAGAGATGGAAGTGCCCAGGAACCTGAATGACTCCACTGCTTCCACAGTGCTGTTCATGATGGTGAGTGGGGGGAGATTTGGGCTGTTCCTCCTGAAGTCCACGATCATCTCCACTGTTTTGAGCGTGTTCAGCTCAAGGTCGTTGTAACTGCACCAGACAGCCAGCTGTTCAACCTCCAGTCTGTAAGCAGACTCGTCACCGTTTTGGATGAGACCGATGACAGTGGTGTCGTCTGCAAATTTCAGGAGCTTGACAGTGGGGTCTTTAGAAGTGCAGTCATTAGTGTATACAGGGAGAAGAGCAGTGGGGAGAGAAGGACACCCTTGGGGGGCACCAGTGCTGATTGTGAGTGTCTTGGATATGTGTTTCCACAGTCTCACTCACTGCTGCCCGTCCGTCAGGAAGCTGGTGATCCACTGACAGATCGAGGATGGCATGGAAAGCTGGGTCAGTTTGGCTGTGAGAAGACCAGGCATGATGGTATTGAAGGCCGAACTGAAGTCCACAAAGAGGATCCTTGCATAAGTCCCTGGTCTGTCGAGATGTTACAGGATATAATGCAGTCCCATGTTCACTGCATCATCCACAGACCTGTTTGCTCTGTAAGCAAACTGAAAGGGATCCAGCAGGGGTCTGGTGATGTCCTTCAGGTGGGCCAGCACCAGTCTTTCAAACGACTTCATGACCACAGACGTGAGAGCGACAGGTCTGTAGTCATTAAGTCCAGTGATTTTGGGTTTTTTGGGGACAGGAATGATAGTGGAGTGTTTGAAGCAGCAGGGAACTTCACACTGCTCCAATTATCTATTGAAGATCTGCGTAAAGACCGGGGCCAGTTGGTCAGCGCAGGCTTTTAAACAAGCAGATGAGATGCCGCCTGGGCCTGAGGCTTTCCTAGTCTTCTGTTTTTTGAAGACTCTGCTCACGTCCTCCACACAGACCTTAAGCTCAGGTTGGATGGCAGGAGGGGGGAGTAATGGGAGAGCAGGAGGTGATGGTGAATGTGTGAAGTGCAGATCAGGACCGGTGTGTAGTGTGAATGAGGGCTTTTCAAACCGGCAGTAAAATGAATTTAAATCGTCAGCCAGGTGTTGATTGTCCACAGATCGGGGGGATGGTGACTTATAGTTGGTGATGTTCCTCAGGCCATTCCAGACTGATGATGGGTCGTTGGATGAAAACTGGTTTTTCAGTTTATCAGAGTAGTTCCTTTTAGCAACTCTGATCTCCTTTGTCAATCTGTTTCTGGCCTGGTTATACAAGATTTTATCCCCACTTCTGTAAGCATCCTCTTTGGCATGACGAAGGTGTTTGAGTTTCCCAGTAAACCATGGTTTATCATTTGTGAATGATAAGAATGTCTTGGTAGGAATGCATGTATCCTCACAGAAACTTATATATGATGTTACAGTATCTGTGAGCTCATCCAGATCGTTGGTAGCAGCTTCAAAAACAGTCCAATCAGTGCAATCAAAGCAGGCCTGTAGATTCTGCTCTGCTTCATTAGTCCATCTTTTTACAGTCCTTATAACAGGTTTAGCTGATTTCAGTTTCTGCCTGTAGGTCGGTATGAGATGAACCAAACAGTGATCAGAGAGCCCCAAAGCTGCCCGTGGGACCGAGTTATACGCATTTCTTATTGTGGTGGAACAGTGGTCCAGTATATTACTATCTCTGGTGGGACATGTAACGTGCTGTCTGTATTTTGGTAGTTCACGGGAAAGATTTGCTTTGTTAAAATCCCCAAGAATGATTAAAAGAGAGTCTGGGTACCTTTGTTCCGTTTCAGCTATCTGTTCAGCCAGCTGTTGTAGCGCCGCGCATTCACACACGCGTCTGGAGGGATGTAAACATTCACGAGAATGAAAGAGGAAAATTCCAGAGGCGAGTAGAAGGGTTTACAGTTTATGAAATGTGCCTCTAAATTAGGAGAGCACATCTTCTTCAGTGTTGTTAAATCTGAACACCAACTTTCATTAATGTAGAAACACAATCCACCACCTCTCGTTTTCCCCGTTAGCTCCGCGATGCGATCCGCTCGGAACAGCTGGAAGCCCGGCAGATGTATTGCGTTGTCCGGTATGGCTTCACTCAGCCAGGTTTCAGTGAAGCACAAAGCAGCAGAGTTTAAAAAATCCTTGTTAGTGTGGGTGAGGAGAAGAAGTTCATCCGTTTTGTTAGGAAGGGATCGGAGATTCGCGAGATGAATACTGGGGAGTGCAGTGCGCAGGCCGCGCTCGCGGAGTTTTACCAGCGCGCCGACACGCTTCCCGCGTTTGCGTCTGAACGCGCGTTTGAACAACACCGCTGCCCCTCCGACGAGAATGTCCAGCAAAACGTCCGAATAATCAAAAACTGTAGAAAAGGTTTCTGGTGTGTGTTTCCTAATGTCCAGTACTTCGTCTTTGGTGAAACTGATAGGAAAAGAATGACTAAACGCAGAACAAACGAACAAAAACAACACAATAGCTGGAGAGCTCCACACCGAGGCAGCCATCCGCGGCGCCATCTTGAATGATTTTTGTAGATGAGTTGAAAGTTCAAAAGAACAGCATTCATTTGAATGGAAATCTTTTGTAACATTAAATGTCTGCTGTCACTTGATCAGTTGAATGCATCCTTGCAGAATAAAAGTATTAGTTTCATAAAAGTATTTAATCCCAAACTTTTGAACGGTAGTGTATTTTTTTCTTCTTCTGATAATCACTATATTAAATTATACTGACGTCATGTATTCTGTGTCTAATCTATTTAAATCTCTTTCTGTATGTATTTTTCTTTGTTGGAAGTTGGCTGAAAGTTGGATGGGTTACAGTGGGCCTGGCTATGGCATCCTCAGTCTAGTTGTGACGGACAGGTTTATCTGGTGTCTGGACTTCAAAGGAGCCCTTTTCTGTAGTAGTCTTCTTAACGGTAGCTTGAGCTGGCAGAGGTTTGAGGAAAATGTCCATCAGGTGGCTCTGTCCCCATCAGGTAAGGGGCTTAGATTCGGTTTGTTATTAAATAAGCATACACCTGTTTAAACAAATATTAGTTGATGGGGTTCTGGACTAAGCCTAGTCCTGAATTTGTAATCTTTATTTCGAACATGGAGAAAAAAAAGTATATAAAAAAATAAAACAATGTTTAAAAACATAAGGAGAAAAAAACAACAAATGAGCATCAAACAAAGTACACTTCTTTCCTGTTAACATACTTCTATTACATGTACGTAAAGGAGTTATATACTCCTACCCCCTTAATTCTTTCTGTCATTCAATTTCCAATTTTTATATTATTATTATTATGTTGTTCTATACACATATGCATACATTATATATATATATATATATATATATATATATATATATATACACACACATACATACATACATACACACATACTGTATATACATATACATACACATACTGTACATACCCATTCACACATACACATCATAGTGACTACTGACAAGTATTTATTTGTCTAACCTCAATTATGTACTTATTCAAGCAGCAAAAAATACAACAAAATAATAACAAAACAAACAAAGAAAAATAACAATGGAGCACTCCTACTTTTACTACAGTGCTACTTGATACCACTTGAAAATAATTTCTTTGTATTTTTTTTTTAAATAGGATTATGTTTGGGCATTGTTTTAGTTTCTCATTTAGTTTATTCCCCAATTTAACTCCGCAAATTGATAAACATAATCTTTTCCTTGTTGTTCTAAATCTATTATTCTTAAAATTTCCCCTACCTCTTAAATTGTACCCTCCCTCCCTTTTAGAAAACATCTTTTGAATATTCCCAGGCAATAAGCTATTTCTTGCTTTGAACATGAATACTGCAATTTGGTATTCAATTAGATCTTGAATTTTTAGCAATTTAGATTGCAAAAATAATGAATTTGTGTGATCCCGAAATCCGACGTTGTGAATGATTCTCATGGCTCTTTTTTGCATTATAACTAGTGGCTGTAGTGAATGTAGATAAGTGCTTCCCCAAACCTCTACACAATAATTCAAATAAGGTAACAATAGTGAACAGTACAAAATGCGAAGTGATTTATGCTCCTCTTGCTAGGACTGCAATACTTTTGGACAGTTTGGTTTTGATGTATTTTATGTGAGGCTTCCAGCAAATTTTTTCATCTATTATCACTCCAAGGAATTTATTTTCAAGTACTCTTTCTATGTTAACACCCTCTAACTGTATCTGTGCTTGATGATTTAACTTACAATTTCCGAATACCATGAATGTAGTTTTACTCAAATTTATTGATAACCTATTTATGTCAAACCATTGTTTTATGTTCTTGGATTCTGAAGTGATTAATTTCAAGAGTTGCTGTAAGCTGTCCCCTGAACCAAATATGTTTGTATCATCTGCAAATAATACAAAATTCAATACTTCAGATACTTTACAAATATCATTGATATATAATAAAAACAACTTTGGTCCCAACACTGACCCCTGGGGGACACCACAAGTCATGCCCAGACATTCAGACGAATAATCTCCCATCTTCACAAATTTTAATCCAGTATTGATCTTAATATTAAATGCACACTACCATTCAAAGGTTTAGGGTCTGTAAGATTGTTTAAATAAGGAATTTATACAACAATGATGCATTCATTGATCAAAAGTGACAGTAATGTATAATGTTACAGAAGATTTCAAATGTTCTATTATTTTACTTTTAAAATTACAAAATGTATTTTGTAATTTTACATTACATTTAATAAAAAATTAAAATAAAAAAAAAAAAAAAATTTTTTTTCAATTATTCTAGTACAGCCCATTTTCAAAAACTAATACTTATCTAATTTCTGGAAGAAAAAAACCAAAGAAAAGAACAGTATATGTGCAGTTTTGGTCTGATCTCGCTGATGTGTTTTCTCAGGCTCATTACTGTGGAAGGTGGAACAGAAGACCATGACTGCTTACGCTTGCGGGAAAGTCACCATCAAAGGAAAGAGACACTGGTACAAAGCCCTGGATGATACGGCATTTGTGGCACTTAGTGATGACACAGCCTGGATCATTCGCACTAATGGAGACCTGTACCTACAGACAGGTGTGACAGAATAAACACACCATACTAACTTCGCATTACAATAACCTATTCTGCTTAATGACTCTATAAAGCTTGTAATTGAGTAATCTGTATTGATGTTAATTCATACTACTTATGTAAAAAAGTACTCGCACTGTTCCGGTCACCAAACGGAATTTTCAAACAGTTCTCCCAAACACCTCTACTGGTTAAATAAACAGATAGTCCCATCCCAAACTCATTAGTTAAACAGAGCAACTCAATTAAACAGAGCAATTTTTTGATAGCTCCATAAGAGCAAGTGTTTACTCTTCCTGGGGAAACGAACAAGTGTCTTATAGTCTCTGTATATTCAGCTGGGATAAAAGAAAGTATTTTAACTTCAAAGAAAGTACTACTACTCGCATCACCAAAGAAGACCACAGAGAACCAAAGACAGAAATCTGCTACTTGTTATTTAACTATTTGACCACTAGAGAGTGCTGTATGTACTTGTAAAATAACTCATTGTGTTTGCCAATTTTATTTTATCAAAAAAATAAAAATGGTCATTATTAACTCACCTTCATGATGTTCCAAACTCATGTGACTTTAATTCTCCCATGGAACACAAAAGGTGAAATGCAATAGTAATTTTTTATTATGCAGTTTAGTTCCCATGTGGACTGAGTATTTCATGGAAAAAGGACTCAAAAGCACCATAAAACCACCATAAGAGTGGTCCATATGACTTTGTGTGAAAAAAAATAAAAACTGGAAAAGTCTGATTTATACAGCGGTTTAATTATATAGAAAAGAGCAAGCACAATATCAGTTCGTGGTTTACAAAAAAAAGAAAATGAATGGGTGTGATGGCACCAAAATGTAGCACTATTCCTTTGACACCAATTACAAAAACAATAGTCAAATCACACATGGGTTTTTTTTTTTTTGCTTTCTTATTCTAAGTGTTTTCATTTGTCACATGTTTTGCTCTAAAGGAATGTAACTTAACCACAGTATTCCTAACATATTACTATAAACACACTAGTAGCTGTTTCTAGTTTCATTGGAAATTTTAACCATGAAAATATGCATAAAGCAGCTAGAATTGTACTGTTGCTCTATGTGTGTTTTCAGGGCTGAGTGTGGACAGGCCATGTGCACGGTCAGTGAAGGTGGACTGTCCATGCCCAATGGCACAGATGGCAGCACGGGGCAGTGTGGTGTGGGCACTGAGCGAGCAGAGGGGCGTGTTTTACAGAGAGGGTCTCAACAGCTACTGTGCGGAGGGGGAACAGTGGAAGTATGACACCGTCAGGTATGTTGGTCAGCGTGGTTTTCTGTTTGCAGATAGCAAATTCGCTATAGTGAGTGAATAGATGAAGCACTGGTTTTCGTAGCTAAACTCAATCTTACATAAAAAATAAAGTGGACACCATACTGAAGCTATTGAATAAGTTGACAAAAATGTCCTTAACATTGCAATTTAAAAAAAAAAAAATTAATTATTGAGTAAAAATGTATTAATATTACTTCAAAAGATTTTTTTACTAACTCAACAGGCTTTTCAAATATAAGTATATTTGACACATTTAATTGGGTCATATTTCCTTTAACCTTGCATAGTTTTGTTCATGGTTTTTGAAGAGGAGAGCATATTGACCTTCCCTTCGCATGGATGTGCCAAAGCATTCTTCAGTTAAACAAAGACAAAAGAAAAAATGACCGAAAAAATGGCCGAAGTCATTGCATTTAGAAACAAAAATTAAATTCTCAAGGCGAATGCATGCCTTGACTCTAGAGGTTAAAAAACCAAAAAATCAAGTCATGAATCTTGGTGTGATTTTGGAGTCGGCCTTAATTTCAGTAGTCATGTCAAAGTAATAACTAAATTAGCGTACTATCATCTCAAAAATATTGCTATGTTTGGTTTGTTTTCCCGCAAGTTTGGTACCACTGTCATAAAACACTGCAAGCAAGATCTGATCGTATCCTTTTGTCTTTTTTTTTTTTTTGCTGTAGAAATAAATGTAAACATTGAGATATTGTATATGCATGTCCATAGTGAGAGCCAAGGTCTGGAACCCATCTGTATTGCTCTGGGTGAGAATAACACAGTCTGGGCATTGGACACCAGTGGCAGCTTATGGTTCAGAACGGGGGTCACGGCTAAAAAACCCCAGGGGGAAGATGACCACTGGTGGCAGGTACATATGTGTAACATGCACATCCACATCCACAATAAATCCTCTTCTAGAGCTGGTCGGATTTACTGACTGCATGCTGTCTTTTTAACGCACTCTCTGTAGATGAATCACATTTTGTGTAAAAAGGCGAATTATTCCAAAAGGTTCCAATTTATTAAACATTTTTAAGCCTGAAGGTGTTGCTTCCTGCAAGAAATGTTTCAAATTGATCAAAATAATGCCTTGAACAAATGTGATTTTTACAAACTCTACAAATGTGATTTTTTCCCCTCATCTTTTCATTTAGGTGAGCATCACAGACTATGTGGTGTTTGATCAGGGCAGTCTTTTTCAGACTTTTATCCAGGCCACACAGACTGTCGCCACAGCCACTAGAGCTCCGGTAGAGCGGGTGGCCGAACGTCTGCGCGTGGCCTTCCTCTCCCAGCACTCCCAGTGCCAGCCTAGCCTTATCAGTGTCAGCACCAGTGGCGTCTGGATTGCTTCTGGGCGCAACGACTTCCACGTTGCCAAGGGCAGTCTCATCGGTATGATACAATGAGTTTGGTCTTAAAAGTGAAATATACTTAGGACCTTTTGATTGGTTCTTGTTTGAAAATGTCACAGATTTATTTTATGGTGATGTTCACCTTAATGCAGGGACATTTTGGAAGGGTATTGTACCCAGAGGAACAGCCTCTGCCACAAAATGGGTCTTTGTGTTCTCCTCTGCTGTTCCAGCCAAAGAGGGTATGTAGAAATCCTGTCTTCTTCATATTCACACCCCTGTAGTATCTGTTGTCTTACAGAAAGCAATGAAATAGTATTGTACTTTGGCTGCACAATTAAAATCTGTATATTCAAGCATGTTTGTTCACCTCACTGGTGTCTCCACAGGGAGTTTCCTGTGGTTAGGTCAGAGCAGGAAAGACCTGTTCTGTATCTGGAACCAAGACCTCCAGATGCGGCCCTTTACCATACAGTTCCCCCCAGACGTAGAGATGGTGCAGCTCTCTGCCTGTCGTGACGCTCTTTGGGGTTTAGATCACTACGGTCGTGTCCACATCCGCACTTTATCAGCCAGTTGCTCTACAGGAATTGACTGGACATTATTGGACCTCAGCCAGCTTGGTAAGAGAATTTTCTTTCCATAGACAAGAGTTTTATCAGTGGATCACATGCCAGCGATACATTTTAACTAAATTTAAACTCTTTTATTGTGAGAGCACCAAGTCTAAAGAAGCTGCATGAAGAAAATATGCTATATTTGTATATTTATAGATTAAATATTATATTCATGAATATATATATATATATATATATATATATATATATATATATATAATATGTATATATTATAGAGAGACAGAGAGAGATGTGAAAAAGAAAGGACGCCCTTTTGAATTCTATGGTTTTATGTATCAGGACATAATAAAAAAAAGGTCTTAAAATTAGGTAAATACAACCTGATGATGATGACATATTACACCGTGTCATTTTTTATTTAACAAAAGCTAGGTCAAAATGGAGAAGCCATGGGTGACAAACTAAATACACCATTACTGCTACCGGAGGAATTAAGAGTGCAAGTAGCAGTCAGGCACTGCTAATCAGATGATCATCAGTAAGTGTGATCACCTCTATAAAAGCAGAAGATTTGGCAGTTTGCTGGTCTGGAGCATTCAGGTGTGTGTTAACACAACGCCAACGAGGGAAAGACATCAGCAATGATCTTAGAGAACCAATTGTTGCTGCCCATCAATCTGGGAAGGGTTATACGGCCATTTCCAAACAATCTGAAGTCCATTATTCTACTGTGAGGAATATTATTCACAAGTGGAAAACATTCAAGACAGCTGCCAGTGGATGTCCCAGTGGAGTGGGCGTCCCAGCAAATTCACCCCAAGGTCAGACCAAGCAATGCTCAGAGAAATCGCAAAACACATGTTAAATGTTGAAGTTCACGACAGTACAATTAGAAAAAGACAGGACAAGTATAACATTTCGGAAGGGTTGCCAGGAGAAATCTTCTTCTCTCTAAAAAGAACATAGCCACAGGACCTGGGCACCTTGCAGTCTATGAGTCGACCATGAACTCCTCTGCATACCAAAGGATTCTAGAGTCAAATATGAGGCCATCTGTCCTACAGCTAAAGCTTGGCCAAAATTGGGTCATGCAGCAGGACAATGATCCCAAGCACAAGAATCAAGGTGTTGCACTGGCCCAGTCAAAGTCCAGACTTCAACCCGACTGAAATGCTGTGCCGGGTCTTTAAGAGAGCTATGCATAAACAAATGCCCACAAACCTCAATGAACTGAAGCAACGTTGTAAAGAAGAGCAGGCTAAAATTCCTCCAGAACAATGTGAGAGACTGATAAAGTCATACAGAAAATGATTCCTTCAACTTATTGCTGCTAAAAGCTCTTCAAGCAATTGTTTGTCAACCATGGCTTTTCCATTTTGGCTTCATTTTTGTTAAATAAATAATGACTAATGACAAATTGTCATTATAATATGTATAATGAGTATAATATGCATAACATAATATGTCATTTGTTCATTTGTCATTACATCTGCTCATTACCTAATTTTAAAACATGCTAATGACCAGATGATTTTTATTTTCTGATAAACCATACAATTCTAAAGGGTGTCCTTTCTTTTTCACATGGCTGTATATATATATATATATATATATATTTATATACATACATACATGCACACACACACACACACACACACACACACACACACACACACACACACACACACACACACACACACACACACACACACACACACACACACACACACACACACACACATATATTTCTTTAAGCAGACACTTATAGGAGTATTGAAAAGCACATTTTTCTTAAGGTGTGCCTTTAGCCCCATTGTACCCTATATGTCAGATTCACTATTTTTGTTTTGTAACTAATCTTACCAACAACTAAACAGAATGATCTTTGTACATTAGGACAAACACTATAGGGTTTTTCCCTGCTTGTTTGTATTCACTAATGTATGCATTACATAGCACTTATTGGTCGTCCCTATGATGACGTGTTTGACACATGATTTAGATAATTTGCTCAAATGTTGCTGCTCCTCAAGGTCTCAAGTGGTCAGGTGTGACAGAATGACGCATGTTGGGCATACCTTGCTAAGGACCCTCTTCTCCTAGTTCAGATTACCATGTCTGGCCTGCTGCTGACATACTTCCGTCAAATTCACAAATAACCAGCCCACTTCCACTTCTACTGAAGTATACTCCTTCTAAACACACTTAGCTTTTACTTTCACATCTTAATTTCCATTTCTTGGAATCGAACAGCCTCTAGCAGGTTTAATAGCAAGCCATGGTTTTGTGTATCCAAACGGCCTGTTGCTAAGGGTGGTGTTTATATTTTTAATTCAAGCAGGTGGTTCTTGCATAACACGTTTTGTAATAAAGCTTGTAAGCTAACTGTCAAAGGTCATGAGAGGAACAGATCAATCCTTTAGTATTGAATATTGCAGTGATTAGGCTTTAGGAATGCTTTAAGCACTCATTTTAATCAGTGAATTTGGTAACAAGACACAAGTTCACAATGTCAGACTCTCCCAAATGCAATCAATGCAGCGTTTCACTGTGACAATGCAGGCTGCAGTCTAATCTGATTACATCAGACATATTTTAATTACACTGCTTGCACTTCCGTGCAATCAATGTAAGGCATGTGTTTGAGCACAAGTATGTGTATGTGTGTGTTTGCTACGACAGGATAGAGACACAAATAGGCAGAGCCATGTGATGGAGCAGCTGAAGCCCTGTCCGTCTCGGGTTGTTTGCGTCAGGGCAACACTGCATTGACAATGTGAAAGATGAGTCTCGGCTAGTCCTGGATGCACAAGCATTTTTAGATCGGGTACAGACTGGGCACATGATGTTTTCAGTACTTTTAGACTCGGGCTTACAGACTGAGACTCAATGAAAGTTATTGGAGTTCAGCTGGTTTAATAAATTGTTTTGTTAGATGAAATACTGGTTCTTTAGATTCTAGTCTCATGTACTTTGTCCTGTGGTATTTGTTCTCAATGAGTCGTTTCATTTTCGGGAAAACACTTAGAATGTTACAGCAGAAAAACACTAAGGGTTTTGAAAAAGGCCATCCTGTGAACTGAAGCGTCAGCTTTGCTTTATCTGGTTCTGCTGGTTATGAATCAGCATAGTGTGCAAAGAGCTCTTGCGGCCAAAGGCCACAGGTGTGACGACATGTAAGCGGTCTATTGTTTTCATTCATTGTGCTCATCAGGCACCCATAATGCTTTTGTTTTTTTGTATTGATTTTGTTAGATGGGTGAGTTTCATACTAAGCCAGTGAAAGAATGTGAAACACCACATCAATAGGAGATAAAGTATATCTAAATTTTTTTGGTTTTCAGTTTTGCATTTGGATGACAGTTATATTTAAACGGCTACAAATAAAAAGGTACTCATCTAATTTTATATATAACAAAATTAACAAACTATTTTTTTAGCTGTGACTTTTTCCGAAAACCAGAAAGTGTCTAAATACATTTAGCTTAATTTTGAAAAGTGCTTTATATATATATATATATAATGTATGTGTATATATACTGTACACTACGGTTTAAAAGTTTGGGGTTGGTAAGATTTTTTTATGTTTTTGAAGAAGTCTCTTGTGCTCAAGGCTGCATTTATTTAATAAATAAAAACTGTAATACTTTTAATTATAATTAATAATTACAATTTAAAATAACTATTTTCTATTTTAATATATTATAAAATGTAATTTATTCCTGTGGTTGCATTTTCAACATCATTCATCCAGTCTTCAGTGTCACATGATCCTTCAGAAATCATTCTAATATGCTGATTTGGTGCGCAAGAAACATTTCTTATTATTAAATAATGTTGAAAACATTTGTGCTGTTCAATATTTTGTGGAAACCATGCAGGATACTTTTTTTCCCTTTTCAGAACAGCATTTATTTTAAATGGGTTTTTACTATCACTTTTGATCAATATAATGCGTCCTCCTTGCTGAATAAAAGTATTCATTTCTAATTTTAATAGTGTCGATAGTGTAAATTTTACATTATATAGTGCCTTTTGATAATTTATATTTTCCCATAGATATGTAATCACACAGTGAAATGAATACCGTCATGGAAAGAGCTGTGAAAGATTGTGTGCCAGTGTATCGCATATTATGTTAAGATTTGCTATCAAAGTCCTCAACACAAAATGTCATGTCAAGGTTTCCCTATCATATCATAGTGTACAGACAAGACCTCTGTACAGTTTTAGGTGAATGTGGGCTGTACTGAATGTAGGCTGCTCTCTTAAGGACATTGTTTTCTGGAAAAATGGCCTTGGATGTCCGTGACACATACATTTGTGAAATGGTGCTAGATATGATGTATGGTTTACAGCTTAACTCTAGGCACACTGCACAAGGTCACAGTCCATTTTGTCAGTTGCCCTCAGATAAATTGTGATTGTGATGAATGGCTAAATGTTTCCAGTACAGTCAGGTGCTTGATGAATTTCAACACATGAAACTTGTATTAAAAAATCTAATTATAATTGACCATACTTTAGGTTAGGGGCTTTTGCGTGTAACTCATCCCATGCTGTTTGTGCTACAGACATGAATGATCAATAATATGTTTTTTTGATAAAAGGTGTGCTATTTCTAAGTCATACAGGTTTTGGATGGTGGAAAAAAAACATAGTTTATTGAGTTATTAATGCTCTCATGTGCCAATCCTATCTCACTGGAATATCGTGTTGACATGCGACATCTCACTTTTACTTTTTCTGTTGCACTCTCACAGGGAACGTGAGGTTTCTCAGTTTGTCTTGTGGTAGTCAGAATGTTTGGGCGTGTGATTCTAATGGAATGGTGTATTTTCGGGTTGGAACTCAACCTTTGAACCCCAGCATGATGCTCCCTGCCTGGATCTGCATTGAACCACCCGAACAGGTAAGTAAGCATTTGACATGACTATTGGCTGCAAAACTCCCACTGTAAAGGAGCCTTATACATGAGCTTGCATCCAGATTAAATGGTATATTACTTTAATACACTACAGTTTGAAGTCAGTTTTTTAAAATAAATTAATAATTGTATTGAGCAAAGATGCATTTAATTGATCAAAAGTGACAGTAAAGATATTTATAGTGTTAAAAAAGATTTCAATTTTAAATAATTGCTGTTCTTTTGTACTTTCTATATTCATCAAAGATTCTTGAAAGAAACGGTTTTCACAAAAATATTTAGCAGCACAACTGTTTTACAAAATAAAAATAAATGTTTCTTGAGCAGCATATTAGAATGATTTCTGGAGGATTATGTGACACTGAAGACTGGAGCAATGGCTGCAGTCAATAATATTTCAAATCAATAATATTTTACAATATTACAGTTTTTACTGTATCTTTGATCAAATAAAGGCAGCCTAGGTGAGCATAAGAGACTTCTTGCAAAAACATTTAAACATCTTACCGACTCCAAACTTTTGTTAGTGACTAGTATCAAGCTAGTATCGTAATTAATGTGTAATTGACCCTTCGCAGGGAGCTTGATTGACAGGTGATCTGACCAATCAAACTTCGCCATCCGCCATTTTGTCCGACAAAGCAGTCAGGAGAGTTAGTAGATTAACATGGGAGGATTTGAACTTGAAAAACTGAATATACTGACGCCTTTCCGCGGTTAAAACAACATTCCTTCTTATGTTCATCCATGTTTATTTGATGCTATAAATGAACTAGAAGGAAGAGATGATCAGTTCACGAACAGCTTTAACTGAGGCTCTACAGCGATCTGTCACGACACATTAAAGAGCCACAAAACGGTATTTATTGTTTAAATTTCTTTTTAAAAATTACCAAATTTGAAAGGTGAGACTTTGTTTAATATGTTTAATATCAAAAGTAACCGAAAAGTAACCTGGTCTGTCAGCGTATTGTCAGTCTCCTCTCTGATCCGCGATGTATTTTTCTGCGTGTGAACTGCGTGAGAACTTGGTGTGTGCATGAGAGCGGCGTAGCTTGTCGGACATAGCGACAGTAACTAAGGGGGGCGGGTCTTTGCGAAGGGTCAATTAGTCAAGTTTGAAAAAGAAAAAGAAAGTTTGAAAAACTCAAAAAGCACTCAAACTCAGAAAAACAAAATCTAAATCAGTTGCATTGCTTACAACTGACCAGTCGAATACTGGTTCCATACTAAATTTCTTGTTTACAGTAATATATATATTTTTATTTTTAATAACAGTTCCTACCATGACCTGTAAAGGATTATTTAACCCTTGGAATACACTGTCATTATTTCACCAGCCTTATGCAGTCTTTTATTCTCATGTTCTCTTTGAGCAGCCTGCTGGGCTTCATCTGGTGAAGATTCAGACTAGTTCTAATGACCGAATGCTGTGGGCACTGGACAACAGAGGCAATGTGCACGTGCGCACCGGGATCACTGAGGAGATGCCCGTTGG
This sequence comes from Siphateles boraxobius, assembly GCF_051911475.1. Lineage (NCBI taxonomy): Eukaryota > Metazoa > Chordata > Actinopteri > Cypriniformes > Leuciscidae > Siphateles > Siphateles boraxobius. Next base: position 33,715,035 of record NW_027508833.1, on the reverse strand, counting down.
GACTGCATGGGAGCACGTTCCTGGTATACCTTCATTACATAATCTCATTCACTGTTTTTATTATTCTTGTATTGAAACTCTCAGCCTGATTCAGAGTTCAGTTCACTTTCATTTGTGTTTAATTAGAGCAGGAACTTGTTTGACTGGTCATTGGTTCAAGTTTGTTTTTTCCAAATTGTAGGACTTCAGGCAAGTCAACTGGTTGTAAGCATGAGGACCGCTTGGGTTCGTCTTTATAACGGTGAAGTGGCTCGTCGATATGGCATTACAGAGAAGAACCCCGCTGGAGACTACTGGAAGAAGATCCCAGGACTGGTCAGCTGGCTCGCAGGTTAGTGTTCATAATTGGTCAATGATAAAATGAGCATCTGCACATGTAAATGATCAGAACTTACCAAGCAGCCTTTTTTTTGCAGTGACCCCGATGGACGAACTGTGGGCAGTTGCTCCTAATGGTGCTCTCAACCAACGCCTTACCAAGAATCTGCTAAACAATATAAGCAAAAACCATGGCAACACAGGTTCTCTGAGTGGAGAGGAGCTGGAGGAGGAGTGGGAGGTGATTTAGATGCCGCAAATTGTGTCAAATCATCCCAGAATCACTGTTCTGTGAAATTTCTTTATAGGCACTTTACTCATTTCTTCTTAAAGGAGTAGTTCACCTGAAAAAAATGAAAAGTCTGTCATCATTTACTTAAACTCATGTCGGTCAAATCCTTATGAGCATTATGCTGTTGAAACATACCTGAGGGAATACCTTGTGCACCTTGTGACCTGAAAATGTTTACCCATATTGTTTTATTCAGCATATTATTTACTAAGTTTTGATATCCACATGCACAGTTAGAGCAGATATTTTGTTACTTGTATTGATTGAGGAATGAGGCTCCATTATACCATTCAAAAGTTTGGGGTCAGTTGTATTTTTTTTTTTTTTTAAAGAAATGAATACTTTTATTCAGGAAGGATGCATTTAACTGATCACAAGTTATAGTGAAGACATTTTCTATTTCAAATAATTTGACCTTTCTATTCATAACGGAATCTTGAAACAAAATGAATCCCTATTCCCACAAATATATTGAGCAGCACAAACATTTTCAACATTGATATAATAATAATCAGAAATGTTTCTTGAGCACCAGATCAGCATATTAGAATGATTTCTGAAGGATCATGTGACACGGAAGACTGGAGTAATGATGCTGATAATTCAAATAAATTACATTAAAAAAGATTTTTTTAAATTGTAATATTTCACAAAATTTGTTGTTGTTTTTTTACTGTATTTTGATCAAATAAATCCAGCCTTGGTGAGCGTAAGAGACTTCTTTCCAAAACGTTTACAAAAATCTTACCGACCCCACACTTTTGAATGGTAGTGTATCCTAATGCACTTTGCTTACTACATAGGGAAATATTTAATGTGAATCTGTTTATACTGTAGCTGTAGTCTACTGCTTTAGAAGTAGAGATTATGTAAATATCTCCTATTTGACCAAACCCATTTCATTAAACACATAATTATAGGTACAGGAAATATACATCACAATATTAGCTTAGATTAACAAACAAGAGGGCATTTGAAAAGGCATTTTTTTGGGAGGGGGGGGTCATGAGAAAAGGAACTAGGTTTACATCGGCTTTAGTTGAGGAAGTTAAGGGATTCAGCTTTATCTGTAAATACACTTGTACCTTGTTAGATACTTGACAGGAGTAAAATCATGGTAGCATTTGACAAATATCTGTGAGACATGAGTTGAATAGAGAGCATGGTCTCTGACTTGCCTCTGCCTACACTGTAGTGATGTGATGCAGTTTAATGTGAGGTATTTTAAAAGGACAGTTTGACTTTAAACTCTTAAAACAAAAACAATTTGAACTTGCTACTTGGTTGATAGAATCTATCATAGTCTGTTATGAAAAAAACTGTACTTTAATGCTAGATAAGCATTCCTCATATACGTCAATATAAAGAACGCATCTTGATGAGTATTCTATCATAGAAAACTAAATATTAATTCAGTGCTAGGTCTGATGTTTAATTTCTTCTCCTCTTTCTTTATTGTCTGACTGTGAAGTCTTTCTTTTTGAGATTTTGACACCTCAGTAATGGATCATATGCAAATAGATTTAAATGACCATGTAAGCATTGCTGCAAGATGTGTTTGCTATGTACGTTACATTTACCATTGTTTTGGCCTATTCTACCCCACTAGTTTCAGTCCTGCACTTAGACCATATTGTAAGTCAGATTAAAGTGATAAATGTGGTACACTGGCCATGTAATGCTAAGCCAGTGTGGTTTAAGTGGTGATGCGCATATAATGTGAACTCGCATATTAAACTATGACTTAAACTCTGCTGTCTTTGCTCCATGCTTAGTCATGACAAACTTCCAAATAAAATGTTTACAATAAGTTTCTCAGCATGTTGTGGTGATATTACAGATGATGTACACTAACAAATGTTTGGATGCACTTACACTATAATCGATCAAAAGTTCTTCCTTTTTTATTAATTGATCAAAAATGACTGTTAAAGACATGTATAATGTCACAAAAGATTCCTATTCTATTCAAAGAATCCAGAAATAATTGTTTTGTACAAAAATATCAAGCATCACCACTGTTTTCAACATCGATGATAAGAAATCAGCAGATTAGAATAATTTCTGAAGGATCTAGTGACTGAAGACGAGTAATTGCTGATGAAAATTCAGCTTTGCCATCAGAAAGAAAATGGTTGTTTTAAAATGGAATAGTATTTTAAACTAAATGCTTGAAATCACTGGCAAATTTAAACTGGCAAAACTAATGTTTTTGTGGGGGTTTTCCATAATGGATGAGTTGAACCAAATAGTACAAATAAAATTACCCAATACCCAGCATTACCCAATACCAAGCATACATGGGAACACCTTTCTATTTAAAAAATATCCCTGGATGCACCACACGAAGTTGGTTGAGAGAATGTCTCATGCAAACGGTGCAGTATAGCTTTGACGAAGCTCAAATATGTTTTGGTTTGTTTAGCATGTTTGGCTTCTTGCATGATCTTTGTTACTGGAATTATGTTAATTAGTGCCTAACAATTGTATTCTCCTAAATCAAGGAAATTGCAATATAAAGATAAGTAATTGTGTCCAAAACTTTTCACTTTTACTGTTTATGTTTAAGTCAGAGATGGGATGTCTAATTTTTCATTCATAAGACCGAGAATGCATCTTGGATTAACTGAATCTTAAATCTCCAAGGCAACAAATGCGAAAAAAAATATATATTTAATAATTGTACAGTTCCTCTGCATAATGCTGGTACTCTAATGTACAACACCTAGCTATTCACATATTTACATAGCTTGTCACATACACTCAAAACTGAATATTTGAAGAAACAATAGAGTCAAGCAATGTGCTTTATTACGTTAAACTTGATCCAGTCTGAAGTCCAGGGGTTTCAAAAAGTCCGGCAGTGAGTCCAGCTGATCTTTGGGAATGGACTGGCTGAGCTTCTGCATGGCCTGAACGAACAGTGAAGGAGGTGATGATTCTGAGAGCAACTGGAAGGCCTGCTCTCCTATAAGACCCCTCCACACATCGGCATTGTCCTGCAACTGTCTCTTCATCTGGAAGCGAAATGTGGGCATGAATAAAACGAGGTAGCCGAGGCAGACGCGCTTCGTCCGCATGTCAAAGTCACTCTGGCAAATCTGTCCGAGTAAACAGTCCAGGGGGGTGTTCCCTGTCATGTCCGTTACGTAAGGACAGGCCCCGTGACCCAGCAACAGAATCAAGCACTCAGGACGCACCAGATCACACGCGATATGCAGCGCGGTCTTGCTGCCGTCAGTATGGACGCATCCGTGACGGTTCAGGTAGCTCCGTCTCTCGCAGTCTGTGAAGTCTTTAATGGTGTCCATAATCATTTTCAGGATGTTGATGCGGTTGTAGCGGACGGCTATGGCCAGGTGCGGTGTGGTGGATGCCTGGCAGCAGCAGAAACTTCTGCTGGGCATCTCCAGCGCGCGGGCGGAGAACCTGTTGAGTAAATAGCGAGCGTACTGCTGGTGATCATGTACCAGCGCGTACAGGAACGCCTCCGACGGGGAGTACGCGCACGCCTGTCCGTCATCTTCCCAATGAAATACCTCCATTGTTCGCATGTCCTCCAGGACCCACACCGGCAACAGGTCCCGTACAGCCTGATAAAATGCAAATGAGGTTTTTTGGCATTGTTTTGGGGATTTATAATCCGCGCGACTCTCGTACATCCCCAGATCCAAAGGCATTATGAGTTCCGCCGTTATATTAAACGTTTTAGGGGGGCTATTTGAATTTATCGTGGTGTTCAATGCAGCCACAGCTGATACTGAAACATCTGTCAGAATAGATGTAACCCAGGAGACCAGGCGGGATAATAAATAATAAGGCGGAAATCTCCTACGATAGAGTCTAAAACCGCTCACCCGCCTTCAAACCCCACTACTAACTCAGCCGAGAGTTTATATACTGTATGCTGGGCACTGGGGCAGCCCGTGTTGGTTTGCGCATATCGCTGCGCTCTTTGCTATTGGATGCTGGCGCGCCTCACGAGGGTACAAAGTGCCTCCAACCTTTCCTTATTAGTGTAGACCGCATCAACGCATGTGTGCGTATGTTTAGGCGATATCGAGTGACCCCCGCGCATTCAGTACATTCAGCACGACTCTTGTTACATAATATCCCACAGGACGAGGCATGCGCTCTTTCACGGGGTGATCTACCCGATCTGTTTACCATTCCAGTCTGAAAAAAAGTGTTAAATTAATTATATAAACATGCTCATTTTTCCGCTTTTTTTGGGGGAGGAGAAGTCAAGGGCAAAAGTATGTGTAATAAAACTGGGCGATAACAATTATTAGAAATCCAGACACGATGGAAATGTATCAATGGAGCCTTATCAAACAAAGTGTGACTGAGATGTGTGTTGAGGAGCATGTGCGCCATCTAGCGGATATGTATTATGATTGCTTTTTTGTTTGTTTCTTCAGAAAAATTCTTCAGAAAAAAAAAGTTTATCGCTACATAATTTTTCATTACTTATATTAGACCTTCTCTACTCTTTGGTTATTGTAATTATTATTATTATTATTAGTATCAGTTTAAAAACGTTTCTGCTTATGGACACAAAAATGATCTCTTGTAAAATAATATCAATTTAACTGTAATTATATGATCAGGGTATATCAATACATAATCAGATTATGGAGGGCTGGATTTATGCATTTTGCATTTTATGCATTCTCATGTATACTCGTATTGCACGTCCAGGACAAATTTTCAATGAGGGGCATATATATAGGCCTATATATAATTTATATAATATGTAATTATTATTTCACTCTAATAGGTTTGTAAAATACTGTAAGACAATCACTATCTAAATTAATCAAATGTTAAATATTGGGCAGAAACGTATCTCCATATTTTGTAATTTTTTAATCATTATAGACCTTATTCTGAGCTTCACGATGACAGGTAAAAACAAGCAAGGCTGTGAGGGATAGACCCGCTGTAAAAAGCTATAAGCTCCTAGATCACTTAGCCTATAATTTTCCACAGCTCATGTTGTCTGTAATTTTTTTTCTACTGAAATTCCTTGGAAAGATATTCTGCAATGTTTCATCAGCAGAACAATCCAAAAACACATTAAATAATAGTACAGACACTGAAGCCATATCCCTCACAGCCTTTCGTGAACGTATCGTTCTTTTGAACCGGTTCTTTTTAGTGAACCGGTCGAACCAGTACACTAAATCGGACTGAATCGTTCGAACCAGTTCGCGTCTTGCATCATTGGTGATCCACAAGTTACTAAAGTTACTCACTTTCAGACATGCCTGACAGTCCCTCCGAATCGAAATAAACCTATATCCCGGAGTATATTTTACTCCAGTAACTCCAACAGTTCACTGAACTAATGATGGTGCTGAGAGAAGGGATGAGCACGAGCAGCTGATACTGCGCATGCGCGTATTACCGAACGCACAGGTACAGCGGTTCTCAGATCACCAGTACAGAACCGAGAACTGTTTCTTCCGGACAAGTTCGACATAATAAGAACTGATGAGTTGATGAGCTGAGCCTGCATGCAATTTTTCTGAGGGACGAAATTGTACGTTTCTTAAAGGGTTAGTTCACCCAAAAATGAAAATGATGTCATTAATGACTCACCCTCATGTCACTCCAAGCCCGTAAGACCTCCGTTCATCTTCAGAACACAGTTTAAGATATTTTAGATTTAGTCCGAGAGCGTTCTGTCCCTCCATTGAAAATGTATGAACGGTATACTATCCTTGTCCAGAAAGGAAATAAAGACATCATCAAAGTAGTCAATGTGACATCAGTGGGTTAGTTAGAATGTTTTGAAGCATCGGAAATACATTTCGGTCCAAAAATAACAAAAACTACGACTTTATATAGCATTGTATTGTCTTCCGGTTCTGTTGGGGATCCGCGTTCAGTGACGCTGCTGACGTAAGACGCTGCTGACGTGTGTCTGGTGCGCCCGAGCTTCGTTTACAGTCTGAGGGAGACGCACGCTGGAAACAAAACAATCTTCACAAACATGTCTAAGGATTTCCACACAGAGGAAGACTTGCATTTTTTTGCCCAGCCATATTTATTTGAACCCGAATACACGGACGCACCAGATACACGTCAGCAGCGTCTTACGTCATCAGCGTCACTGCGGACTCGTGAACGCGGATCCCCAACAGAACCGGAAGACAATACAATGCTGAATAAAGTCGTAGTTTTTGTTATTTTTGGACCAAAATGTATTTCCGATGCTTCAAAACATTCTAACTAACCCACTGATGTCACATGGACTACTTTGATGATGTCTTTATTTCCTTTCTGGACAAGGACAGTATACCGTTCATACATTTTCAATGGAGGGACAGAAACCTCTCGGACTAAATCTAAAATATCTTAAACTGTGTTCTGAAGATGAACGGAGGTCTTACGGGCTTGGAGTGACATGAGGGTGAGTCTTTAATGACATCATTTTCATTTTTTGGTGAACTAACCCTTTAAGTATTTAGCTGAGCATCAGTAGGCTAAATGTAACAAAATAAAACATGTTGGAAACATGTTGATCACATAATTACTTTATTATTACTGTATTATAAAGTTTGGAAAAACAATGAATGGATTGTAAAACTGTCAAACTAAACATTTATTATTATACTAAAATAATATTTTCAGGAACAGCTCATTTAATTTTTTAAGTAAGTTGATATAAATCTTTGATGTAAACTCTTGCCAAGGTTTTAATGGTGCACTGCTTAGTAAATGTTTACAATGTGTTAAAACATAACGTATCAAACAGCCTACTGGAGACATGCATCATATTTTTTGTTTTGTCGACTGCATGCATATTCAGGTTTCAGCAGTTCTCTGCTCAGCACACACAGTCCTGTGCTTCGGTTCTCGAGTCAAGAACTGGTTGTTGCAGTTCTTGAATCACCAGTAGGCTACAGAACCGATAACTGTTTCTTTTGGACACGTTCGATACGGAGAACTGATGAGCTGGAGATAGCCTACCGCGCGCGTGATAGCACCGTCTCTAAACAGAACTTTCTTTTGGCCAACTGATGATAGGCTACATGTCCTGTCATTAAAATGGGCCACATGGTTTCAGCTAAAATCGGCCATCATCTGTGTCACTCACACACACACACACACACACACACACACACACACACACACACACACACACACACACACACACACACACACACACACACACACACACACACACACACACACACACACACACACACACACACACACACACACACACACTATTTCCCTTTGCAGTTTGACTGGCCCATTTTACCTTAAACAACTGGCCCATTTTGAAACTGCTCATGCAAAAAAAGTTGGCACAGCTGATGTTTCAAGAAATGTAGGGCCCAAATAATTATATTTTATAACATAATTTCAACACAAAATTATCAAAAACAGTCATTATTAATCATAAAGAGACATGGAAAAGGCATATATGGTATTGTAGGCCTATTATTGTTCCAAACGATTTACCAAAAAGTGGCCCAATTTAGCTGATATCACCCCTACTTTTAACACAAATTATTCTGCAGGGCAGGTGTGCTGAATTTAAGTTGTACATCCCACTAATGTTTAGGATCTCAGTGTGATCTCACCCTAAATTGGCAATACAAATATTTTATATACATTTATTTTGACCTGCCACCATAACTGGCCGAGTATTTTAGGAGTAAGAACAATGAGACAAAGGTTGTGCATTGTAACTACTAGCCTAACTCAATTTAGATGACTTTGTAATCTGAAATTACGCATGAAATTACGTGAATAAATGCCATTTATTCCTTCTAAATTATAGGAATTACAAATTAATATTTGTAAATAATCCAATATTAATTAGTATATTTCAGTTTCACTATTAAGTAGCCTATTCACTACTCATTAGACAGGATAGGCTACTTGTTATTTAGGCTCTGTACAAGTCACTATTCAAATAGTTACTATATTCCAGTTTTCCTATATCAATATAAAAAAATAGACTTGAATGTGAAATAAATATGAATGGATATAAGGATGTAAAGCAGTATCAAGAATATCATATATTATCAGTGTCTATGGTGGTTATATGGCTCTGCAACAACAAAAATGTTTTACCAATAACAACAGAAAAGTTATCCCTGATGGGTCTGGGATAGCAAGCGGCAAAGCAATAGTGGAACTGAAAAAGGCAGTCACTAATGGAAGACTTACTAGTAATAAATAGACCCTATAATGAAAATATAAATACTAGTTAGTTTTAAGGAATAAATGTCAACTGTTTTTGAGGGAGATCACACGGATTTGGATGCATTATTGTATTCAAGGAAGCATGGCATTCTTTTCACTGAACTAGTCCATATACGGAGTGTAAGCTGATGATGCTTATAGCTGTCTTAATTTTGATGCACGTGGATGTTTTCTAGACAAACCCGACTTTGACGCTTGGCGTGGATGAATCTTTTTCGTTTATTATAAGCAGAAGCTTGCACCATTTCTGACTTGAAGAGGTACTGACATTAGCTAAAGCAGGTCAATCAGAGAGAGAGAGAGAGAGAGAGAGAGAGAGAGAGAGAGAGAGAGAGAGAGAGAGAGAGAGAGAGAGAGAGTGTGTGTGTGAGAGAGAGAGAGAGAGAGAGAGAGAGAGAGAGAGAGAGAGAGAGAGAGAGAGAGCTAACGCTAGAGCAGCTGCACTGCTAGCACTGCAGCCGAATGTGCTTTTATCGGCTTCCAAAGCCAAACTTCACTTATTATTGCCACTGAGGGAAATATTATGCATTCGATTCACATTTTTAAGCATTCGTAGCGCTATATGGCCAGTTGGGGGAGTTTGCATTAGTGCAGGACGGTGTTATTTGTTTCAGATCAGAGCAGTTGAGCTGAGTTAGCTTAGCTATAGCGAGCAGCCAGCGAACCCAAGTTCCTTCAAGCTCTTTTGCATTTCGCTGTCAAGATGCCTGCGATGTTAGAGAAGGGCACCACTGAAATATCGGGTAAAAGAAGGGGCAGACACTCTGTAAATAATCCGGCCAAAAGTTTTACTTCAAATGGGAACAGTAACAATTCATGGGAGGAAGGAAGTTCGGGTTCCTCAAGTGATGACGAGCATGGTAAGTCACGGTGATAGCCTCGGTCTCTCTTCACAAGTTCATGATGAATGTAATCAGTCCATCTCATCTGATATTTTGTCTCTCTCAAGGTGCGGGCGGGATGCGAGTTGGACTGCAGTATCAGGCAGTTGTTCCCGACTATGATCCTGGTTTGTGACTTTTGAGTGTTGTTAGAAGCTTCTTTGACAGCACAGGGTGGATAGCGTAATAGCCTCAAACACTATTCGTTGTTGGAATAGTTCGTCCGTTTAATGCCCTTCATCTTCAGCAACAATAATAATTTAAATATATGCCTCGTTGGCAACCTACAGTAAAAGTAGTCAGTTATAGTTCATAATATAACTGACTACTTGCTAAAACAAAACAAAAGATGATAGAAAAACTTTTGCTGGTTGATATTTGAAACTTGAGGTGAGGATAATGAGCACCTGATCGGTGTCATACTAAAGAGCGTTCATTAAAAAAAACCTTCTAATTCTAATTTCATTAAAATCATTTTTGATACATTTATTTTTGATACATTTCCCTTTTACCTGATTGTTAAAAGATTTGGCTCGGGTGTATTATAAGCTTTATAGGAAAAGGCACAACAAAAATTGCAATTAGTAGTAAAATTGATTTAGTTTCAAATCAAATTAGATGTATGTGTTCTTGTTTAATACACTAATTTCTCTCTTTTTTGTCATCAGAAGTAGCAAAGGCAAGCCAAGAGAGAGAAAATCTGGGAATGCTGGTGTGGTTTCCAAATCCTAGCATACCAGAGGCCAAATGTGAGTCATTTATGAGGATGTTAGTTGGCTGTATAAATAAAAGACCAGCATAAACTGTTTTTGTATGCAAACATTGGCATTCTTTCAGATTTGATCATGTTACCCAGTGTTATTATGATACTTAAGTGTGTAATTTGTTTTGATGAGGAATTGCTTTCTACTCACATAGCATAATACAGAGAGACATTTGTAGTGTGATTTCCACAAAAAAATGTGCATGCTTACAAATTTTTGGCCCGTTTAGCCCAACATGGGATAATTAGCCAACAGTTGAGTCTGGAGCGGGACAGTTTGTCCAACCAATGGAAGACAGTGCTGTGTTCAGATAGCCAATACATATTCAAAGAGGTTGTATAGTAGTATGTAGTATAATGCCAGACATCCCACCCTGCAAAAACTCATTTCCGGGAGATGCAGTACAACAGAATATTATATTATATTGTATTATTCATTCTTGTTATCCACTTAACACAAGTTTGTTCATTCAGCAGTATTCATGCTCCGAAAGTGACAGTTTAGTGTGACGAAATAATAGGAAATCCGAATGCAAACAGGTCACAAGAGAAGCATTTAAAACCCATGATAATGCCAAGTAAAACGGTAATGTGTCTTGGCTGGCCATTTGTTATCGAAAACACATCTCAATACCAGGTGGAAACAGGGATTATCTCTCGCTCGCTCAATTTCCATGATATTGTATATAATTTGTGGGTGTCAAGGACCTGCTATCAATATGCCCGAGACTCAAAGACCTTCAGGGAGAGGTGGTATGTCTGTAAATTTCTAAGTTTAAAGATAGTATGTGAGATGCATACATTTTGCATAGAATATTAGTAGTATGGTATTATACTATTCCTAAATTCTGTTCGGTGCCTCTAGTGACACAGAAATTCAACAATTCATCTTTAAATATCGGATTAAATCATTCACACAGTAGCGTTGATACATATTAGATATTTTTCTTTCAAAGCAATGAATTATATATTAAAAATGAATAATTATCTTTCAAGGGTTTTTAGTTTTATAGATTTGATCTAATTTTGATATATGTTCTGATGATTGTTTTTGTCCCTTTTTTGTTGCAGTGGATGAGTATATTGCAATAGCCAAAGAAAAACATGGGTACAATATGGAGCAGGTAAAATGGTTATGTTGACATTTTTGTAGGTACTATCAATAATTTACAATACCCTTTTGGTGTGTCTTATTGTAACTAGGGCTGGGTGGCATATCGAGTTAAGTGTTGGACGAAATGCTCCATTTTCATATCGTCAAATCGTCAGCCTGTGAGATCGGCGATAAAAGATATTATTGTGAGAGGGGCGGAGCTTACTTATTTGATTATTAACTTGATTATATACTCATTAATTTGCTTGTTTTATTGCTTCGTTTTATATACGAGAATCTTTTTCTATTTTGCTAGCAAAGGTGGAGTGTTAATAGGCTAAATCAGGTTATTTCCCGGTATAGTGAGGTAAAACATCCTAATCATTTTTGTATCTGACTCAGAGTATTTCAACATGTCAGTGGGAAATTTACGGACACACATTATCCTCTCATGCTGTTACAGATGCAGCATTTTGACTGTACTTCTGCACGAGATGAGAACACGTTTTAATAATTTCTTGGGTCAAGAAAGAATCAGAGTTTGCGATTTATGTCCTCCTAGTGCTCTCTCTGTCTCGATGCACTTCACATATGCGCACTTCAATAAGCCCAAAGAACGTGGGTTAATGTGTTTTAAATGCCGGGAGAAATCAGAGTAAGGTATAAAAATCTAGTCGATCGGTTTACTTAAACTTATGACTTGACTCCGATCAAGGAAAACGGGTTAATGCGTTTATTAAACATAATCGGGTTAAGAACGTGCATGTAAACACGTTCATTCCCTGAAAGTGAAAATAAAAACGGACTGAGCTTTCGGCATCTGTCATTGCATTAATGCTGCAATCTCTCAGAGACGACGATGGCGGTATAGCAACTATCTTAATTTACTGGCTTAATATTTTTCGTGGACCTACATTAATGACAGTGGAAAAATTAGAAGAGTATTTCTTGTTAAACAATTGTTTGAAGCTGCTTTTGTTTTTCACAGATGGCAGAGTTCGTGAACTAAAGACTGTTATTAGGCCTATATCATTTTAGTGATATTATTAATATTTAGTAATTGTATTGTTTTTAGTGTTATTAGTGTCATTAAACGTTTTGTTAATGTGCTATGGAAACAAAATACTGACGAACAACGATGCCGTTTTAATCTTGGATCTGTATAAGAATGATGCATCTGTTAAAACAAGCACTCTTGACAATTTGTGAATGGATCACCTTGCAATTCAATTTTGATGTGGGATGTAGTTTTTTAGTTTGTTTTAAAAACATTTTCTTCGAGGAGTCCTCATACGTGCGTGTCGGTGTTTTTCGCAAGTGTTAGGCTATGTGATGATGTCGTTATCAATTTAGGCAAGGCAAATGAATTGTTCCTAATATTAATTTAATAACAATACTAGCTTTATAATAATAATAATTTAATACATTAATGGAAAAACAATTATCGTATTGATATCGTCAAATGCATCTGCCTTCAGCGATATCTCTGACTATCCTCGATACACGATACTATCGTCTATCGGCACAGCCCTAACCGAGTTTGTACGATATATCTATATATATTTTTGAAACGATATGGAATGAAGCAATACCGTTTATATCGATAGTTTGATACGAGCACATCTGAAAAATAGTGGAGGACGCTGTGTGAGCTGCTGCAGTGAAAGTACAATTTGTCCTAAACATGACACAAGCTTATATTAAGCGCTTCATTATAACTGGTAAGATATAGTTAACAAGTTTAAAGCAGCTTGCCCTGTTAGATGCTCTGACAGATACGGTTGCTGACTGACAGATAAATACTTGCGCTGTTTAATGTGTTTGAGACGTGGTGCTTTCCTCAGTGTTTAACTTACATTTCACAGGTATATTCTCCATCTGTAAATGTTAGAAAGTCAAACAAATATGTCAGGAGAGGACGAGCCTCCTGCAAGTGAATCTCCGCTAAGATTCAAGCCTCCGTGACGGACGGAGCACAATAGAATAGTAGCGCAATAATTCTAAATAATATATACATATTGCTAAAATATTTGTTGTTGGAGACAAGAAATGTGCCATATGTGGAATTTAAATTATTTTTATGAAAGTGACCTTTATAATGGGGTAATCAAATGCAGTTTGTGCTTTTGTTTTTATTTTCATTTTTAGTTTAGCCTTTAGTTAATTTAAAAACAAAAGTATTATTTTTGTTTTTAGATTGTAATGTTAGAATGTAATGTGATTTTAACTACCTTTTTGCACATAGTATATTGCATAGCCTACATTACATTCACTATATTTGTTTCCATCCTTCAATATCAACATTGTTTGTAGGATATCATTGGGCAGGATGTGAAATACTAATAATTAAAAAAAAATACAGATTTTCTTTATACAAATAGAAAAACGTAGAAAGTACTAAGATGTATATCGTATATTGCCATTTCACCAAAAAAAAAAATACTGAGATGATTTTTTTGGCCATATCGCCCAGCCCAATTTGTAACTCATAAGATAAGGTAGAATATTCTATACTGCATTAGTTTTATGTTTCTTTTTTAACCGTCTTAAATGTCCGTGATTATGTGGCTTTCTGTTTTTAACAGGCATTGGGCATGCTGTTTTGGCACAAACACAACATTGAAAAATCTTTGGCAGATCTTCCCAACTTCACCCCTTTTCCAGATGAGTGGACAGTTGAAGACAAGGTGCTGTTTGAACAGGGTTTCAGCTTTCACGGAAAAACATTTCACCGCATCCAGCAGATGGTGAGTAAGATGGCTGAAATCTCACCATTAAAATAAAACATGCACTTGAGAGAATCAGCAGCTTCACAAATCAAAGTGATAATCAAACATGAGGCGCCTCAGAAATCCAGATTATTAACGGAATCAAGCCCTACATCCTAATGCTTAGGCTCAACTACAATTTAATCAATGTCAGCTTTGATCATGAATAATGATGCGTCAATATACTATGTCCAATGTTTCCATCGCTGTGGTGTTTGATTTGCAAACTGTATTTTTTTTTGTACCAGCTTCCAGACAAGTCAATTGCAAGCCTGGTTAGATTCTATTACTCATGGAAGAAAACGCGCAGCAAAACAAGTGTAATGGACCGCCATGCACGCAAACAGAAGAGAGATCGAGAGGAGAGGTCAGCATCAAGATATTAGTAGGATGTTTGCTGCCTCTTTTTGTGTTTGCTTTTTAAGAGTCTTGATCAAAGATTGTGCTGTCATGGAAAGCTAGCATGGTCTATTTTTAGAAAACAACATTGTCATTGTTGAAAAGGAAATGTCATATTTGAAACTTTTATTTATTTATTTTTCATGCAGTGATGATGGAGAAGAAAATGGTCGCAACTCTCCAGGGGATGCTGAAATTGAGCCAAATAAGGATGAAAAGAAAGAGGTAATATAAATTGACGTATTTCTGCGCATTATTATGCACAGATTTTCAGCAATAACGTCTTAGTTATGCATTAACATAATTAGATAACGGGTGTAAAACTCTGTAATTTACTTCAAATCACTTTTTTTTTTAAAGAGTATTGTGTTTTAGATTATTTTAACTTTTAGCAGTGCTGCTACACTTTACATATTGGACATCTATCTTTTTTTTAAAGGGAACGGCTGGACTTGAGAAACAAGAATCAAAACCTGCAGTTGTGCAAAAGGTGAAATTCTAAATATATATTTTAAATCTGCTGAACCTGTTTTGTTAATGTGCAACTCTAATTCTCTGTACATATATAAATCTACATCAATAAACATGTTTTAAATCAATCAAAGATTCAAATGGCTCTGTGTCTTTCCACAGCCAGTGAATATCGCAGAGAAATCTATGCATGTTAAGAAGGAGGTACAGGGGCTTGCTGGGAGGAACCTACATAGAGCGAAGAAGAAACCTCCTAAAGGAATGCATTTAATCTCCGATGATGTGACGGCAATGTCCAGCAGCGGCCCAGCCGCAGTTAGTGTTCTGAGACAGCTGGATATGGAGCTCGTCACCATAAAACGACAGGTTAGAGTTTCATTACTTCTCAGCAACATCACTTTGATCTCAGTGTTTATTTTTGAGACTTAAGGTTGAGCTAGAAGTAAATCTGACTGACAGTGATGCAGTTTAGTAGCATGTTATCGTTTAAAACTGAGAACTTTGAAAATGATGCAAATAACCCTTATCTCTTGTTACAGATTCAGAGCATTAAACAGCACAATAGTGCCCTCAGAGATAAGCTAGACACAGGTTTGGATGAGTTCAGGCCATCTGAGGTAACAATATTCACATCTTTAGAATTCTTTTCCACCAAACATATTTCATAGAGGGCCATATTTACCATTTTTAAGCATGAATGTTGTTCACAAAAAGATATAAATGTGCTTTGTTTTCCTCAGGCTAATCAGAAATTTAATACCCGCTGGACCACAGAAGAGCAGCTGCTTGCAGTACAAGGTAATTTTGGACACATTTCTCAAGTGGTTGTTGGATAAAGAATGATTATTTAAATGACAAGTTTTAAGCAGTGAATTCTGGTCAATCCTCTTTTCCCTTTGTCAGCTATAAGGAAGTACGGACGGGATTTCCAAGCCATTTCTGATGTGATCAGCAACAAGTCTGTGGTTCAAGTGAAAAATTTCTTTGTGAATTACCGGCGTCGTTTCAACCTGGACGAGGTCCTGCAGGAGTGGGAAGCTGAGCACGGCGTGGAGGGACGCAAGGGTATAGATGAAGAGAAGATGGAGGTGTCATCAGAAGAGGGGACCATCCCAGGACCTTCAGAAAACCAGACAGAGGTCAGTAGCTCTTCTACTCTCAATTTCCCATCAGTGCCTCTTAGTTAATGGGCTTTCCCACCAAAATTCTGCCTTAGATTCCAGTCAGGCTGAAAATTCTTGCTCTAATTTAAGGTTTTTCCTGCATCTGGTTTTGCCTCATTTTAGAATGATCATCAAATTATATTTTTTAGGAACATACAGCAGTGGAAACACAGAATCCCTCAGTTTCCTGAGTTCTCCAACAGCGGTCAGACAAGCTCAGATCAGTTGATGTCACAGCTGTGCATTAGAGGCATTAAGGCTTTAACAGCCTCGAGTGAAGCCTCTTCGTAATGGACATTCCTCCCCTCAGCCCTTCCAACTCTCACCCCCCTGCTGAACCCGGGACTCTATAACAGGTGCTACCGCATGGGAGCACAATCTTCACCAAGCTTGGAACTAGGACCATCGTTATAGTCACTGCCAACAGAAGTATAGTTTCTGTCTGGTGCTCCAGCAGTTCTCCGCAAATGGTAATTGGTCGGAATAAAACACTCATATACCCATCCCAATGTCACTGAACAATGAAATGTGGTCTTGAAAGATCTCTTGTCTGAAGGAGGTTAATGTCACTTGACCATCGCTTTTTCTTGATATATTCATAGGACTTAGATCTGGTCCAAATCCAACATCCCTTTCCAGTTACTTTTTTTATTACTGTAGCATATTATCTAGTTATATGATTTGTTATTTTGAACGTTTTTTTTTAAATTTTGTTTTTTAGCTAATGTCTGGTTGGAATTTTGAGCTATTTATTTGCATAAAATTGAATTATTAGAACTGCACTGTATATATAAAATGAAATTCCAGTGTGGTTGAAATTTAAAAAAATGTAATACCATTTTTATTATTCTTTTAAAAAAGAAATGAGATTAAAAATTGTTCAAGTGAATTGGTTTAGTATTAGGTCATTATGTGTGTATTATATATATATATACATACATGCATAAAATGTTTAATCATGGACCCTTGTACATGGTGTATTCGAAATGCATTTTTATCTCGAAAGGTTTCTTGGCCGAGGCTGATGACTGTAAGAACAGACAGCAAAGTGTTGTAATGGAATGAGGAGGTTTTTTTTTCTTTCTTTTTTCTTTCTTAGATTTTTAAAATCTTACTACAAACTGTGTTTTGCATGCATGAAAAGTCTCTTCATGCGAAGGTCAAGCTTTTCACCCTCTAATGGGTGTTTAAACGTATATGGATTGCCATGTGTAGTTAAGAATTTTAAAATATGGCAGCACATCTAAATTTCTATTATTCCATGCTTGATGTTTTTCAATATGTCCTTAATTATTATGTTGTTTGGAAATCAATGTTAGATGAGTTCATATTGTTTCTTTTGTATGTTCAATTGGAAATGGAATAAGTTATTTAACATACATGCGCACTCTCTTGTTTCGACCATCTTTTTCCCTTCTAATAACTGTAATGGTACCATACATGTGTGAACTCCTTTTAAACTTTTGTGTGCAGATATGTACATGGTTGGGGTGAAATTCGGTGTGTCTGTGTGGGAGCTAATGTGGTCATAAACTGTGGCCCATATATATTAAACCTAAGGGATTTATACAGTCAAATGCATTGAGTGTTATTCAACCCATGTACATCGCATTTGGTTATATTTAATCCATTATAAGTTATTAATCGTTAGTTATAATATGTGATAAGAAGCTTGGGCAAGACTATTGGTGGTTCACAACGGTAAAACATAGGAATTTGCAAAATGCTCTATATAATGTTGTAATAATAACTTTGATGTAATTAAAAGGATGAAACTTGCCTTGAATTTATAAGGATTTTGATAATTATAAACACGTGACTAATACAGTAGTCAGTAATACAGTAATCTAATACAGTAATGAAGGCAACAAACATTTTTGGGTTATTGGTGGGAAAAATAGCCTCATCCACATTGTGATTTTTGTAATTGGATTCTAGCCTAGGTTAGATTCTTTGTTATTAGATTCTAACTAACTTGACATGTCAGTAATTTTGAACAGTAATGTAACAAAAGCATTTTAAAGTTCATCAACTAGTAGAAACCATAGACTGTAAAAAAATAAAAAAATAGGTAGAAACACGTGGAAAGAGCCGTTGAAGTGAAAGCGATTGTATTACGGATTGGAATGAGCTCTGGCGCCACCCAGCGGCCGCACGCTACACCACAGCCTGTTCTTTTTCTATGGCGTCCTTTTACAACCAGCAACAATTTTTTTCATGACGGGGATTTCCTGAGGAAGTCAGACCAAGGGGGCTTTCCAGTTACTAGGCTCGATATCAACAGCACACTGCCACAGTGGCGGCTTCTCTACCTATTCGTGTACCTCAACCGAGACGTTTTTGGAACATTCCGATGTCAAAATGACCCGATTTGATCCTATGGCCGTTGTTGCCTGTTTGAGAAGCGAGGACGGAGCAGTGGCCGCGTAAATTTGGACGTTGTTGTCTCGGTGTGTCTGTCATATGAGTGGACCATCTGTGGCTCCATTCGTGAAATTCTTCAGAGAAACACGGTTGGATCATCGGACGAGATCGTTGATCAACTGATTCATGTAAGTGGATGGCTATTTCACAGATCCATATGTAAAATGACATGTAGCTCATGTTAGTGAAAGGTATCGTTAAGATTAGGCAAACCCAAAGTCTATGGGCTCACCTACAGTGATTAAAGTGTGTCCTTCTTTGATCGGAGATGTTCACCTGCTCTCTAACGTCTCCAGAACAAATTTGGGCTCCGATTCTTCAAGTTGTGAAACATATAAAGCTATCAATATGTTAACAGGTTAAGTCCTGTAACGTTACAGCTGTTTTCCAAATCCATGGTAGATGAAGATGATCTCACCTTTGCATATGTGTGTAGTGTAGCCTACTTTTTACTCTGCTTTTATTATGATCCTCAATGAGATGATTTTAAAGTTAAGGGTCTATAAATCCCACATACGTTTTGTATAGGCTTTATTGTATAGAAAGAGTGTATGGTCTATAAACTTGAGCCTATATAACATTCATACAGTGTGATTTTGTAAAAAGTTTTTTCCTGCTCTTTAATCTTCTGTGGTCTTATTCCTTGGGGGCAATACCTAACTTGCAAAATTCTTGCATGATTTAGGCCTGTACGCTACTGAGATGGAAAAAACCATGATGGCATACTGTATTCCACTGTTGGATGCAGTTTGTGAGACTGGGTGTACTGCTGTCTCACATATTAATCAGAAAATATATATTTTTTTAGCAGTATATGACTTTTATGAATTTAGTATACTGATGTTGATTTTTCACAACAAACAGTGTCAGGTAACCTATTTAGAACTGATCATAATAATTGTTGTATGTGTGCTTTTTTGCACAGTGTTAACTACCAAAAACAAAAGCTTCCAAACATAGAACGCAGTATTTCGATTCTAATAATAAGCGTAAAAATAGTGTCAACTAATAATAATAACCATCTGTACACCGCCGTTCAAATGTTTGGGGGTCGGTAAAATCTTTTAATGTTTTTGAAAGAAGTCTCTTGCACTCACCATGGCTGTAAATGTTTAAATTTTACAGTTTAAAATAACCGTATTATATTTGAATATATTTTACAAGCTTATGGCCAATCTGAATTTTCAGCAGCCATTACTCCAGTCTTCAGTGTCACATGATCCTTCAGAAATCATATGCTGATTTGGTGTTCAAAAAGGATTTCTTATTATCAATATTGAAAACAGTTGTGCTGCTTAATTTAACAGGTGAGTGATTTTTGTGGAAACCGTGAGACTTTTTTTATCAGGATTCTACAAAGGGGAAATTCAAAAGAACAGTTTTTATGTGAAATGGAAGTTTTTTCTAGCATTATAAATGTTTTTACTGTCACTTTTGATCAATTTAATACATCCTCGATGAATAAAAAGCATCAATTTCTTTCAGAAAAAAACTTGCCGACCCCAAACCTTTGAACACCGCTGTGTATACATTTAGATCTTGGTTTTAAATTTGTGTGTTAAGTTATATTTAATGCTAAAAACAAAGTAACTAGTATGTTGCGAGTTTGCCACAAGCTCTGGTTACGAATTGTGACTGTAAAATAATAATATTATTACCTTGAAGAATATATTGAATTTATCAATAAAAATTGAAAATCAGTATGAAAATCTAAAACAGTCCAACATGTGCTGCTGTGTGCAGATCAAAACCGAGACCGTTTGAATCCAGCTTAGTTTCACTCTCAGAATAACACAGTAAAGTGTTTTGATACACTACAGGGAACATGCATTTGGGGTTTGATTTCACCAAAAGTTGGAGCTGGCTCTTTTCTGAAAGCAGAAGGTGGCTGAGAAGATGACATAAGCCTTCTAAGACTTCTTCCTTTGCATTTTCACACAAAGCAACCCCATTACTTTTAACCCATCACACCTTCATCATATGTTCACATGATCTGAAATGGTGTTTTATTCCTGTAAATGACCTATAGTAGTCACACATGCCTTCCTCTAGTAAAAGGTCAGGCCAGAAAGAGGTGATATTCCCCTACTTAGTTCTCTTTCATTTTTGTTATGAGATCTCCTGCAGCGCAAATGCATTCAAAGAATCCGTATTACCTTTACTCTTCTCAGCTCTAAACTAACAGTCTGACATGTATTGTGTTACGCTTTTCACCTGCAGCTCTCTCTGGTATTATGTTCTTTATTACACGGATGCTTGCTTTACCATAGCATTTCTTAGTCTTGTCATTTTCGTTCTTGGTTTTATGTGGCGTGTTTTATTTTTAACAGTTTTATTACGTTAACTTTAAGTGCACTGATATTATGAGACATGATTTTGTCGTTTATCATGCTTTTTTGGGACACATCTATCTAAATTATAGCGTTAAAGGAATAGTTCACCTTTCCTCATTTACTCTTCATCATGTCATTCCAAATCTGAATGACTCCATAAAGTGCAAGGCTAAACGGTTCATTCATTGAAAGGAAAATAAAGCAACTTAAACATTCTCCTAAACATCTCTCTTTTCACCAAAAAAGGGCATGCCGGTTTGGAACAACATTTTTGAGTGATTTATCCCTTTAAAACTGTGAGTAGGTCACAATTTCATGTTGTTTAACTGTATTGTGCAACACATTTACTGTTTAATAGTTTAGGGTCAGTAAGATATTTAAAAAAATATATGAATTCTTTAATTCTACAAGGACTCATTAAATTGATCGAAAGTAGCAGTAAAGGCATTTGTGTTTTTACAAAGGGTTTCCATTTTAAATCAATTATGTTCTTTTGACATTTTTACTCATCAAGGAATCCTAAAAAATGGATCGGGGTTTCCACAAAAAATGCTAAACAGCACAACTATTTTTAACATTGAAAATATTTTAGAAAAACAAGTTTCTTGAGCACCAAATCAGCATATTAGAATGATTTCTGAAGGATCACGTGACACTGAAGGCTGGAGGAATGGCTGCTGAACATTTTAGAATATAACACAGAAATTTTACTTTATTTCACAATGTTAATCTTTTTACTGTACTTTTGATCAAATAAATGCAGCCTTGGTGAGAATAAGAGAGGCTACTTTCAAATGCATAAACAAAAATTACTCACCCCTAACTTTTGCGTGGAATATGGATTTTTGTTTATACAATTAAATAATAATAATTATTATATTTTTTTACATTTGGATAAGGTCACATAATTCCTTGAATAAACAATGGTTTATAGCTCTGCCCACCAACTGTGTGTGTGCGCGTGTGTGTTTGTGTGAATGGGTGTGTATGTGTATTGTCAGCAGTGACAGAGAGGGATGAGGCAGCAAATGGAAAAGCCCCTTAAATATTCCTGGAAATCCCTAGAGAACTGCACATTCTGGTCAGCTACCAGTACATGGATTTTTTCCATGTACTCTGTTGAATATTTATTTTGTTTGTTTGCATAGTTGAGCATTTTTTTGTTCTCTCAGAGTTTGTGGATTATTTCAGGGACAGTTTTATCCTCAGTTGTAGGTGGATTTATTTTTGACCTCAGCGTAGTGGTGGCGTGAGGCGAGAGATAAAGGCAGGGAAATACCTGTGCCTTAAGTGAAACAGAAACAAAATCAAGGTCAAGATCCACTAAGTTTTCCAACAAAACTGATTGGGAATATTCACTTTTGTTTTCATGGGTGACTCAGGGTTTTTTTTTTTCAGTCACAGTGTCTGTCCAGTAAGGATAGAACTGGAATAAGTTGAGCTATCGTTGTCATTTTACAAAAGGCATGTTGAGCCATGTAGTGTGTTTGTGAAACACCCATCACTAAGGCTGTAACGTGATGTTTACGTCAGATGGGATTTAACATTTCTTGCTGAGAGTGTGAATAATTTGGTGTGTGTGTGTGTAAGAGAGAGAGTGTGTGAGCATCACACAACGCTGTCCAAACATGGCTGTCAACTCCTCCCTAAAAGCTATTTATCTGGGCAAACCTTTAATCATTTGAAGAAAATGTGAGTGTTGTTTGCCTGTCTAAAAAGTGTTATAATAGTTATGTTGCTATGGTCTCTAGCATGTTCTGGTTGTTTGCTGGTAGAGCTGCTCTAATGGCAAAAATTACAATGATTATTTTGGTCAATATTGAGATAATGATTATCTACTCACTGACTTTGAAAACATCATACATTTATTGACCTTTAAAAAAACAAAATCCATGAACTTTAAATGTAATTAATATTTCTATTATATTTCAATGAAATAACTGAGGAACAAAGAAAAACATTGCATAGTTGTGTTTGGAGTCAATTGTTTTATTTGTGACTAACGCAATGAAACAAATCAAATTGTGCAGACATAATTTTTGGCCAGGCTGTCATACAAATAAATAATAAATGCATGCATAACCAAGAGAGAACCAACAAAATATTCATAACTGATTATGTTGTAGTCAATGTATGCGTTTTGCTTGCTTTTCTATCCTTTTAGTTTAATTTCCATATTTTGCCAGATAAATACCAGTACTGTTTTTTTCGTGTGTGTGTATACGTATGTAAATGTATATAAGTCATTAACGTCACACAGTTAGAAGATCTCAGAAGTCGAGAGTTTATCACACTTGAGCATCTACAATGGCTCAAGCACCTGTTACTCTGGAAGGTGGAAACTTCTATTCTTCTAACCCTTTAACCGGATTTTGCAAGCAGATAAAGCAAACCAGTTTCTCGCTAGTGAAGTTTTCATGGATGAGGATTGCAATCAAGGTGCAGTGACTTGCGGACTTACAATCCGTCATATTGATGCGCAAACAAATTGTTTATACGTGCGCTCTCGACGAACTGATAGCGCATTGTATTTATGCGCAGACACTTTTAAATATTCATGTTGTTTTCACACACATTCTGGGTAAAAAAAATTCTGTCATGTGTTTAGCAGTTTAGTAAATCTGAATGGATCTGTGTACTGTAGTAGGAATATAATGCAGTCAAGTCAAGGCGTTTATGTCCTGTTCGGTATCGCAACTTTAGTCTAAAATGTAGCTCTTTGCTGTTGCACTGACTGTACACATACTATACACTGTAAATTCAGAGAAGTTTTTTTTCTGTAATGTATTTTTTTGTGTGTGTGTGCATACATTTATTACTACATTTATTTGAAAAAGCTTGCCGAATATTTTTTTTTTTTAAGAATCACCCTTCAGAATCTGAAGTTTTACGATTACGATTAATTATTTGATTTATTGACAGCCCTATATGTATGCTCTACTAAACATTTGATTTACCTTATTTTTTATATATATCGCATTGATTAGTATTTTATGTACTGTAGGCCATCGGTTCCCAACAGGGGGGTCGCGGCCCACAAGGGGGCATCAGCGAGCTCTGTGGCGGGTCGCGTCATATTTTGAAAAGTTTTGAGTAATGAGCATTAAATAAAAGTCCTTAACTTTTTCCTGTTCAAATTTTATATAATGAGCGAGTTTATCATGAATCCATCAATCCGTATTTTTGTCTTATCCTGAACCACTATGGTACACCTATAATAAGTGTTTACATTGGAACTGTTTTATACTGGTTCGGATCGCTGCCTCTGCGGAGTAGCACAGAGTGTACACAGAGAGAAGTAGTTCCGGCTACAATGTTCTTCCAAAAGACGCATTATTCTGTTAATAAACGCAAGTTTATTATCGCTCGCTAAAGCGCCAAAAACTTAAAAAATAAAGCCTCACATTGATAAAGCCTCACAAATAACTTGCAAGTATTGAGGCCCCAGACAGCAGTCATTTAGTAATAGCCTATATTCTTTCTTTTTTTTACCTACACACCTGTGGGAATATTTTTGTTTTTGCATTTCAAATAGGGCCATTTCCTAGGCTTACATTTTAAAATTACAAAGGGCCTACTGATGTTTTTTTTATTGTGTTTTCAATATTATAGGCTATTATTTGTGCATAAACATATCTGGTTATAGTAAACATACCATTTGTTTGAAAAAAACATTTTGTCATCCTTGCTGCAAGCTTACAAGAGCGATAATATCATTAAATGTGAAGGGGGGTCCTAAAATATTTTCTTGGGAAAAAGGGGGTCTCAGACCAAAAAAGGTTGGGAACCACTGCTGTAGTCTCTCTCTCTCTCTCTCTCTCTCTCTCTCTCTCTCTCTCTCTCTCTCTCTCTCTCTCTCTCTCTCTCTCTCTCTCTCTCTCTCTCTCTCTCTCTCTCTCTCTCTCTCTATATATATATATACATATATTATATATATAATTTAGCCTATATAATATAATTTATATATATATTATATGTATATATATACACACACACTTTTGCTATATATATTATTATTATTTAAATTGGATTATAAAAGTTTGCTTGGTCTTTTACCGAGGGACAAAGAGAAGCGCAAAAAAAGAAAGAAGGCAGTGCCACTGTAAAGGAGAAACATGCTGAATTTATGCAAAAGAAATTTTGTGCATCATTGCAAAAAGGAAGATTTGTACATCTATGGATTTTTTCAACCATTTTGTTCACCAGGCATAAATCCTGAAGCTGATTGGTTAGAAAAATAGAAAATTTTGCAGAATGAGTTACATGCTGAAGTTTGCTACTTGATGCTAGTTTATTCAGATCCCTAACTGTGAATATGCCTTGGCAAACAACATCAATAATGTTTTGTCATCAAGAGCAGTTGTTTTTCGCTGGGTGCCAGGCCGAACTGTTTCGACTGATCTATGACTGAGCTTTAATTTCCCAAGTCAAAAGATCTATTTACGAGGTTTACTCGCATTCATAAAAATGCACCATAAATACTTTGAATTTCCCTTTGTGTCTTAAAGTCTCTGTACTGGAGAAGAGGCATGTGCGGTGGGGACCAGTCACTCTTGTGGAATAACTGTGGTGTCCTCTGCTTAAAGGAATTCTAGCAGTGTTCAGCAGCGGAGCCGGGACCTTCCTGCATGCATGGTTAATGTGTAGCTGGTTCATAGGGGAGATATTATTAGCGCTAGAGAGCTATGCCTGTTATGAAGGGATTTCCCAGCCTGAGAGCTGCCGGTCAGGAGCTGTTGATGTGGCAATGTAAGCACAATGGTAAAGCATCGCCTCAATGGCAGGCATTAGCAGATGAAAATGGAAGAGGAGATGACTAACTTTGATCTATCTAGCCTTGGCTGGAGACGTGAAACAGGCAGAGAAGCAGAAATCAAGCTGTTGTGATGTCAGACGGCGTTTAAGAGGTTAATGGGTCTGACGACACCCGCATCACTTACCCGTATAGTAAAGATGACTCAGTCACTGCTTACTTAGCTGTCATGTTTTTCATAAGCAATTATGAAATGACAATGCTGACATCATTTTATAAGAGTGTTTTGTGTGTGTCTCAGATTGGAAGATTCATAAATGGCCTACTACTTTGAATTATATTGTTTGATAAAAAAAAAATTTGATGATTATTTATAGAATAATAATTAATTGTATAATGATAATTGGGATGAAATTGGGATGTAACTGATTTTTTATTTACATTATATTCTTGATATTACTTGACTATCAACTTAACAGTATTGACCAGAATTGTTTTTTTGGTACAACCTAATTATAAAACAATAAAAACAAAAAAACAATGTACTGACCTGTATTTTTATGTACACTGCTATTTCAATGGAAGATTTTTTTTTAAACAAGTTTCTTATGCTCTCCAAGGCTGCATTTATTTGACCAAAAATGCTGTAAAAACTGTAATATTGTGGAATATTACAATTTAAAATAACTTTTATATATTTATATTTGTAAAATGTAATTTATTCCAGTCATGGCAAAGCTGAATTTTCAGCATCATCACTCCAGTCTTCAGTGTCACATTATTATAATATTTTGAATGGTGCAAAGAAACTTTTATTATTATCAATGTTGAAAACAGTTTTGCTGATTAATATTTTTATGAAAATAGTGATCTTTTTTCTAATGTATATACTGTTAATTTTGATCAGTTTCATGCATCCTCGCTGAATAAAAGTATTCATTTATAAAAAAAATTAAAAAAAACTCTACTGACCCCAAACGTTAGTGTTGTTTATATTCCTGCCTTTCCTCCAACCCAGCTCATACATTTCTCTCCCTTTCACCCATATATATATATATATATATATATATATATATATATATATATATATATATATATATATATATATATATATATATAATTTTTTTAAGTTAATTTACATTTGTCTGCAATGCCAGCGTTTGAAATGTCCCCAGCTAATGTGATGAACTACAGTGATGGTTCTTCTAGGACACCTGTATGAGCTTCATTTGTTTGCAGATGTCACTTGGCTTGATATATTGTTGACATTCTAAGTGCTTCTTAAGTGTCCAAATGCTTTTGGGGGTCCAAATGCCTCAGGTAGTCGCACCTTAAATCCATCAAACTCTTCTGAATCAATAAGATCGGAACAGTGTTCCCACTAAATGCTTAACAGCACTTGTGTACTTGAACAATGGAAGCGAGGCGGCCACAAATTGGTGATTCACTAGGGCTTCTGGACCCAATCAGACAACAGCCTATTCCGTTTTAGTTTCAATAATGTTTCCCAGACAATACAGAATTCCTGACAGCTTCAATCTGGACAAGAAAAGAATTTAATGTGCCAAAGATGATAGTAGACTATAATTTTTTGCCTGTTCGGATACGTAGTAGTAAATCTGTTTTCAGATTTATTGTGAACTTATTGTGAACTTTTATGTAACTAAGAAATTCAGCATTTCAATTTTTCATGTACATGTCATAGGTGTAGAGTTCGACACTAATCTGTTTGTTTCTCTTCAGGTCATGTCCGCAGGGCGTAATGTGGAACAGCAGATTGCCCTGCAGCAGCGTCCGCCATCTCTTGCTATGTCCTCCATGGCCCAGCGGCCCAGGCCCGAGCCGGGCTTCTTGCCCCTGCATGGAGGCTTCAGGGACCGTTTTGTCATGACACCTGAGCCCAAGTATTGCTGTGAGGCCTGCAGGCTAGTGCTCTGTATACCTCGGCAAACTGAGTGCGGACATCGCTTCTGCGAGAGCTGCATCACAGACCTGCTCAGGTGAGGGTTCATTAGTGAGGTTTATACGAACGCTCTGCTGTAATAATAAGAAAGCTATCACAAGCTAAAGAAAAATCCAAGCAATTTCAGATCATTAATTTCCAACATATTCCTATTCAGATAGTGTCCGTATATTCTTTATTTGAATTGCATTTACACCTTCCATTTCAGTGTGTCTCGGACGATATAGATAGCACTTACCTGCACAAAATGGAAAATGCCATTTTTTTTTGCATTGGAGTTTGTTTTACCGAAACATTACCGTTAGTTATTCTAGATGTGTGATGATGTGTTATTTAAAGTGTTTTAAATAGGCAGAGAGGACGTTGTGTGATTTATTGAGAGAAAAACAAGATATTGTAAGTGTAGTTCAGTGGAATGATTTTGAGAGGTAATGTGACAAATCAGATGCCAAAATTGCAAGGTTATTTTCACATAGTGTGGGCAGAATACATCCCTTACCTCCAAATGTTATTTCTGTAATTCAGATCACACCACAATGTTTATTGGGTGCATTTACACTTGGCTTTTACTATGGATAAAGTAATGTTGGATTGTGATCCAATCATACTGAAAATGCACGTTAATGCCAGGTGTCAGTGTTGCTAGATATGGTCTGAATCTTAATCAGGGGATCTCCACCAGAAAACTTCCAAGATAACAAATGATTTAAAATAAGACAAAAATCAAGATATTTCTTATTTTAGTGAACCCCCCTCAACAACTTGTTTTTTTTCTTTGAAGAACTATGGTTTCTATTGTCTTGAAAAACCTGAATAGATGAGGTAACCTTATTTTTAAGGTTTGCAAGTCATATAGATTAATACAATTATAAAACTAAATTTTTTAAAGTTATGCTCTAGTTGTATGTGTATATATATATATATATATATATATATTTATATATAAACAAATAGTTCTTATCCTTAATCTTATCCAGTAAATCACAAACAACTGGAAAGTCATGGGACGAATATCGTTGTGGAAAATGGGGGGCTAAATAATCTTGGGGTATTCACAGCATTTTTATTTCTGAGTGTAGGTCATTTGACTACGGATACAATTTGCTTACAGTTGGATGTAACACTTTTTTTTCAGTAAGCCTAACCCAGTGTGTCCAGCTGATCTAGAACCACTCTTTGAAGATAAGGTAAGAAAGTGAAGCCAAAACCCACGAGGACACACCCACTCCAATACATATTAAATCTCACTCTCACAGCTCCAAGTGAAAGTGATTTGGGCCATATAACAGGCAGCATTCAAAATATCTCTTATACAGGCCATGTAACGGATGTCTGTTTGTTTTTCATTTGATGGCAGATATTCCGGGATGTTTGCTGCAATAGGGAAATTATGGCTCTGAAGGTCTACTGCCGAAGTGAGAAAAATGGATGTAAAGAACAAATGAGTTTACAGCGGGTCACGGTAAGTCATATGATTCTTAGACACAATAGTCTACATATTGTATGGTAAATTCCTCCCGACTAGAACCTGCCTCGAGCGCAGAGAAATGTGAGCCTAGACTTTTTATAAGTGCGAGAATGGGGAGTCTAGTTTTATTTATAATTTTTAAGTGCCATGAAAGGTATGTTTATGTAGAGACTTTTAGGCAAAGTTAGGCCACAGAATTCAAATTGGTCTCTCTCTTTTAAACAGGACCACTTGGAAGTTTGTCCGTACTATGAGGTGCCGTGCCCCTTGGGAAAATGTAAGGAGAAGATGATGAGGAAAGACATGCCTGAGCATTTGAGCCGCAAATGCAAACACAGAGAGATCACCTGTGAATTCTGCAATCACAAGATGGCCCTCACTGAGTTACAGGTAACGCACATTGCCCAAAATCCCCCAGTTCCCATAAAAAGGACCCGAAATCTAATGGAAAGTACTTAGAAATTCATGAGATCTTTTTTCAGTTGTCATTGAGTTTTTTTCCTGGATTGGAATTAGTGGACATCTCAGTTCCTCTATGAGAAGTATTCCCCTTGTGTTCTGTCATTAATGTCCCATGACCTTTTAAGTTTCACATTTGTACAAGGAACTCAGGGGAATCTCCCGTTATGTTGACTGTCATTTAGAGAATGATTGATGTGAATTTTCACTTCAAGAATGCTTTCTGTTTTTCCGCCTGGTTAATCCTGTCATTATTACTCCACTTAAATCATGAGCATCTTGAATCTTGAAAAGTGTGCAGCACACAGTATATATTTTTAGCACATTTCAGTCTAACAGTCGTCTCTCTTTACAGAAACACAAAGAAACAGTCTGTCCTGCATTTCCTGTAGCATGCCCTAATCACTGCTCGTTTTCTTCCATTCTAAGAAGTGAGGTAGGCTTGGAGTGCACTGAGCATTACTTTTGATTTGCTAACATTGTGTGTGTGTGTGTGTGTCTGTGTGTGTCTGTGTGTGTTTGTTTTTAAAAGCATGAAAAATTATGGTAACATTTTACAGTGAGGTCTCAATTGTTAACATTAGTTAATGCATAACTAACATGAACTAATAATGAACTAATAATAAACAATAATTTTTTATAGCCTTTGTTAATGCTAGTTCATGAAAATGTTTATATTCATGTTAGTTCCAAGTGCATTAACTAAAGTTAACAAATACAACATTTCATCTTAGTAAATGTTGAGATTAACGTTAGCTGAGAGGAAACAATGTTTGTTAGACATTAACAAATGTTAATGTTGTTAACAAATGAAACCTTATTGTAATGCTATCAAAATGATTTGAGTTGTAAATGAAGGGTGAAGGCAGATGAATTGTGATGTATTTACAAAATGAATTTGTCTCTTATAGCTGTCCAGTCACCAGCATGACTGTCCAAAGGCCCAGGTGACCTGCTCCTTCATTCGCTACGGTTGCGCCTATAAGGTGACTTTCAGGCTCTGTTACTTGACCAGATATTGATATTAAATGACATTCGAAATGTTCTAACACTAGCAGTACTGTAGTACTTCAATTTTGATGATAACTTAATTTGCTTCGAAATGCAAAGTGTGTGTGTGTGTGAGAGAGAGAGAATATATCAAATTACATTTTACAATTTGACAGTTTTAACAGTTTTAAACAGTTTAAATTTGTACATTAACATAGTAACAAAATATCGAATAAACTAAGAATTGAATATGAAGTATATTATTGTTGTTATTATGTTGTTATAGTCATCGTTTATATCTGAAATTGTTGTAGTTTTTTTTCTTTGCAGTCTAGACTAATAATATGGTTGTAATGATTTTAAAGGGGCTGAATCAAGAGATGAGAGAACATGAGTCCAGTTTTGCATCTGAGCACCTGAGAATGATGACAGTCAGGAACACCACACTAGAGGCCAAGGTATAACAATCAACATATATATATATATATATATATATATATATATGTGTGTATATATACACACACACATTTATAGTTAGTGTTATCAGAAATCTTTTAATAACATCAGTTTCCGGTGTGAAAATGAATATGCTTTTTCCTGTTCATATTTCCATCATTCATGCATATACACTAATTAATCTCTCTGTGTAGGTCGAGGACATTAAGAGTGAGCTGATGGAGCGCTATAAAGTTCTGCCCAGCCTCAGCAGTCGTCTTGCGGAGGTAGAAAAGCAGTATGAGGAAATGAGAGAAAAGAACAGGCAGTTGGAGCAGAAGCTAGTCAGCATGCAGGTGAGAGCCGTTACCAAGTGGTTTTATTTTCTTTTGAGTCATTTGGTGAAGATAAAAATAACTTCTACTTTGTATAAAGTGAGGCAAGTCTGCTTTACTGTGCAATACCTCTGTCTGACACATGCTTTTATAATTCAGTGCCTTTGCTTTATAACATGTCTTCTACAGTCGGCTCAAAGTCTGAGACCACACTGACAATATGGGATTCAAAATGTAATTTAAACCTTTGAAATAATTAAAGTTTAGGATATTGAACAATTAAAGAAACATTACAAATAAGCAGTGTTGGGGGTAACTTATTACAAGTAACTTGAGTTACGTAATCAGATTACTTTTTCAAGTAACTAGTAAAGTAACGCATTACTTTTTCAATTTACAACAAAATATCTGAGTTACTTTTTCAAATAAGTAACGCTAGTTACTTTTTCACATTTATTGACTGACAGCTCTCCTGTCCCCATGTTGAGAGAAATAAAGTGAGGTGTTGTGTGCATTTGCATTGAACATGCATTTACTCATCTCACTTGCACAAAAACATTCAGTATTCCTCAAAATGAATAAAAACAGTCAAATGCAATCTCAGAATTTTGTGCAAAAGTTTTATAATTAACTATGTTAAATTACACAAATATACTTTATGTATTTAATCTCACTTTATTAACCAGTGTCTTTGCTGCTGACCTACAATGATCTAATTCAACCATACTAATAAGCAAAAATGACTTTAGATTAGGTGTTGAACTTCCTTCTCCTGTATCCTATTGTTATTTAATCAAGAACAGCAGCAGCTGAAAGGTTTGTTTGAGCGGCGCCCTCTACTGTACAGTAGTAAATATGCATTTCCTTCAGCCTGAGGCTTATTCATTTAACTTTTGATGTGAAAGGGCCTTAACCATTGGCAAAAATAGATTGTTTTAGCTGTTATTAAAAAACAAACAAACAAGCCCATGCAGGTGAGAAAAAGTAACGCAAAAGTAATGTAACGCATTACGTTCCATAAAAAGTAACTAAGTAACGTACTTAGTTACTTTTTTGGGGAGTAACGCAATATTGTAGTGCATTACTTTTAAAAGTAACTTTCCCCAACACTACAAATAAGAAACATTTAAGATTTCTATGTCAATAATGAAATTAGTGAATATATGACATTTATAAAAAATTAACTGTTTTTAAGATTGATAATTACAATAAATATTTTAGTATATTCGATTGATTTCATGTGATCACGTGATACTGAAAACTGCTGAAATTTCAGCTTTGCCGTCACAGGAATAAATTAAATTTTAAAATTAAAATGGAAACGTTTTATTTTAAATTATTATAACATTTCACAATATTACTACAACCCTTAACTTTTGAATGGTAGTGTATGTACTATACAATTTATTCAATATGTATACATTGCAGTTACGTTATTATTGTTATTTTAATGTGCAGAATAAGCACATTAAGATTTGACTTTTTCCCCTAACTTCTAATAAAAATATCTTAAGGAAATGACGGCTATGACATTAGAACCTGTGATGAAAACCCCCTTTTTTAAACCGTTCTCTATATGTGTAGATGCTGATGAGCGCTCACTCCGAGAAACTGCTTGAGGTTGAGATGGAGCTGCGGGAGCTTCGTCCACTGCGAGCTATGAGGGATGAGGTGGAGGCTCTGAGAGGGTCCGTGGAGAGCATGCGTTCAGTTGTATCTTCTCTCGACTCGGGTCGTGTTGGTTCCAGTTCTGGTTCTCACACCCTGGGTAAGAATGCCTCAATATATATGCCTCGATTTTTTTATCACAATATATTGTACAACATCAATGATTTCAGTTAACACTTTTCGATACTGTCATCAGGCTCCTTAGAGCAGCAGCTCTCACGTCACGATGACATGATGAGTGTCCATGACATCCGGCTGGCGGAGATGGACCTGAAGCTGCAGGTGCTAGAGACGGCCAGCTTCAATGGTACCCTCATTTGGAAGATCCGTGACTACAAAAGGCGGAAACAGGAAGCCGTGGCCTCCAAAACCCTCTCGCTCTACAGCCAGCCCTTCTACACTGGCTATTTCGGCTACAAGATGTGTGCACGCGTTTATCTCAATGGGGATGGAATGGGTAAAGGCACACATCTCTCGCTCTTCTTCGTGGTCATGCGCGGGGAATATGACGCCTTGCTGCCTTGGCCATTTAAACAGAAAGTAACATTAATGCTAATGGACCAGGGGCCGGCACGGAAACACTTAGGTGATGCCTTCAAACCGGACCCCAGTAGCAGTAGCTTTCGCCGGCCCACTGGTGAAATGAACATCGCCTCAGGCTGTCCGCTCTTCGTGGCTCAGACTGTCCTGGAGAACGGAACCTACATCAAAGACGATACCATCTTCATCAAAGTGACTGTAGACACCTCTGACCTCCCGGACCCTTGAATCTTGCGTCTTCATTGGGTTCAGCTAATATCGAGTCACGCAGCCCTCCCAGCCAAGACTTCGCTTGAGAGAGGAAGAACCCAGGACAGGTTTGGATTTATAACAATCCGAGGCGTCAGCTTGTGCTCGTGCGTTGGTGCGCTCTTCGGGGAAACAACAGTGCCTTGCTGGACCTTTAGTTACAGCCTTTAAGAGGAGGTTTGAGCAAGTGAAATCTCCCATGTCAACCACATATAAGATGAAGTGAAGAGTAATACGTCAACTCTAATCAAGCAAGAGAATGTTAATGTCTCTGGATCCACAAGACAAGGAGAAATGTTAGCGAATTATGTGTTGGTTGACTAACATCCAGCCCAAAGTGAAACAAAAAGCTGTTTACACTCGTCAGTTGTGTTAGCCTTCAGTGAGTTTGAATGCATTTGAGGCTAAAAGTCATCTCTCAAATTTGTTTTTAAGTCTGCAAGGTAACCCTTCATGTTTGGTAATCATGACAAGTTTAGTATTTGGTGTTTTTTTGGTGGTTATGTATAATATGCAAATAAGTACTTGAGCTGACATCTGTTGTGTTGTGGTGGTGTTTTGAGAACAGTTAATATGGAGAAGAGTTTTGTGACTAGAATGTCTTGTTGGTGAGGGCAGAAGTGGACGTGTTTCTGTGTAGTAGATATAAAGGACTTGACTATGGAGCATTCATGAAGGACTACATTGGCACTAAACAGTGAACCTGCAAGGGTTCCATTGTCAAAAAGCAAAACCTCAGTTTTTATGCATGTAAAACCTATTCTTACATGACTTAACCTTCCCTGCGTTTACCACTTTGACACATTATTTTTTGTAATGTTCTAATTATTAGATGCTATGCATCAGAATCTATTGTCTTTTGTGTTTTGTATTTTATTTTTTAAAACAGTCTGAAATAATGCCTTTATGCCTCCAGCCATGCTGCCAGAGACGCATACAATAATCCAGATCATTTTTCATGGTAGGGATGGTTTTTGCACAAGTATTGTTTGAATGTGTAATATTTGTATAAATATATCAATATAAAATTGTTGAAAAACATTCTGAATTCTGTTGTTATGGATGTGTCAAGCTGATATACAAGAGAACTGAAACTTACCTGACTATTTTTTTAATCAGGCAAATCTCTTGCTAAAAAAGTGTTTTTCTTCTAAACTGATACATGAAGTCTTACAATTGGTGTAGTTAGTGAGTTGCAATCATTGAGTTGAAAGCTCAAACAAAAGTTTCAATGGAGATACTGGTACAATAAAAATTGTATAAATGTATTAATTATCAGAATTAATACCTGTTATACAATTTTAAATCCGTTTTTGCGGTTTCTGTAAAATGGTCTGAAGAATGCCTTATCTGTATTCATCAACTGATGATACCAATAAGAGAATTACATAACATTACATTAGAGGTCTTAAGCAATCATTTACACCTGACTAATGACATTAAGAAACCTTGATAACATTAAGAAACCTTGATAACCTTTGAATTAGAAATTAAGTGTTTTTAAAAAGTTAATAAAAATTTATTCAGACCCGTCCTAGCTGACCAATTAGGGATAACAACCGGGCAGCCTAAACCACGCCCATTTTGACATATTATCCTTCTCTTTTTTATTTTGAATAATTTAAGAAATATATAAATTGCTAGATAAAAGATAAAAAAACAGGGTTTTAAAATCGTTCACATTTTAAATATCTTGTGCATTTTTGTCACTTTCAGTGGCATTTTGCTGGTGAATTTCTGTCCCTAGGTGCCATTTAATCTGTAATAAAATAAAATGCTATGTTATTTCGTTGCTTACCACTAGGTGACGTAAATTCACAAGCCTGGCTGCACTCGGGAGTAGTATGTTCAGTAGAGGGGAATTTCAATCACTTTGTAAAAGTGCGCCAGTGCATAATTGGGATTTATTTTTTTTAAAAAGAAAGAAAAAAAGATACATTAGTAATGTTTATCTGCTTTGTTTTAAAATACTTTTTTTTTAAAGTTTTGTCAAATTATTTAAATTATGTTCTGTAGCCTACTACTGCGAGAGGACGGTGTGAAAGCATTTAATTTAAGCATATAATCAAAATGTTCTTTCGTTTGAAATGTTCTTTCGTTTTCACCGAAAAGTGGTCAGCAGTGCCAGACAGTGTCTACAAATTCACTGCGCCCTAATTCAACTCCACCCTAACAACCCGCCCTCAACAGCGGGAGAAACCAGTAAGTCTGCGTCATTGTAGCTCATGAATATTCATACCTAGAGTCGGGAGACAGAGCGTCACATAAAAGGATACAGGTGAGGTCACTCACGACGACAGACAGTCAGTCACAGCTGGACACTACGCGCAGAGGCCAGTAGACGGGCTAGTGTTACTCCTGAAACAAATAAACGCAAAAACTGGAACCGTTTTAAATTCCTCCAGAATAAAAAGGGAACTAAGTTTGCATCACGTATAAAAGAGAACTCTTAGAGGAACGGCAACATGTTCACTTGGGTAAATAAGGAGCAGGGTGGAAGGAACAAAGAGGGCGACATGTTTCAAACAGTGACTGAAGGACTTCAGAGTCTTTATGCTAAGAAACTGCTGCCTTTGGAGGAGACTTACCTCTTTCATGATTTCCACTCACCGGCGCTGGAGCAGGCGGACTTCCAGAGCAAGCCCATGGTCCTCCTGGTGGGACAGTATTCCACAGGGAAGACCACTTTTATAAGGTAACGCATTGCTTTGAGAGAGATTAGTTAGAAAGTCAGCTCTTCAGCAAAACGCTAAGTAGTTTTCTGCCAGCGAATGAATGAATAGTAGGTAACACTCAATTTTAGTGTCCTGGGTGGTTACGCATCTTACACTTTACTAGTAGGCTAATAACAGTAAACATCCAAAATTACATGCAACGAAACCAAACCCCTATAGTAAGTGCATGTTTTAGTAATTAAATGTTTAATTACACTGTAACAAGAACACAAGAATAGAAATGTCTACCAAGCCAAGATGGCTTTATAATATTATTAGACACAACTATATTGTGACTTAGCATTTATTTATATTTAATTAGTTATTAGAACAGCATGTACACGTGTTAAGTTTAGTACAGTCAGCTCTTTGTGGTTGCTGCAACAGGCTGCAAACCCTGGGTGTTTTACAGCTTATGCCAGCTCACATAGTTCATTCATCTGTGGAGAGATGCAGAAGGCTGGAGAGTATGCAAACAACTCATAAAAGCATCATTATTCTTCTTATTGACTTTTTTGCTGTTTGTCAATAGCATCCAGCTTTGATGTCTTTGCTGCGTCTAATCGAATCCTGTGCTTAGACAGGGAGTCTCTGAATAAATAAGAAAATCCAATAGCTCTGTGATTCATGTTGAAATCCTCTCAAACTAGAACTGGTTTATTACTAGCTCAGCCGTTCATAATCTGAAACATTAGGTCATAGTTGGAAATGATGGATGTTTAAGCACCACATTCCAGTCTAAAGAGTAATGAAGTCGCTAAGTATACTATAAGTTTTTGCTTGTATATGCGAGTATGAAAAGCCAATACAAATTGTGACTGTATTATTTTTTCACCTCTCCACCTGTAAAACAGTTTTCAGTCACGCTTTTGCTAAAAGTTATTCCATTACATTACGCACATGTGCACTAAGGAGAAATTTAGCCATATTTAACAATGAATGCAGATTGATTTATAATTCCCTTATGTTTATGTTCAATTTAATGACAAGCCATGTGTGTTTCTTTGCTTGGAAACCTTTGACACTTTCTCATCCTCTGGCAGGATGTGGTAGGAATCTATGGTTTGGCTAGGAAGTTACAGGAAGAGTGAGACTGATGGATAGGTCTGTTTTCACATTTTAGTCATCATCCTATGGTTATGTGCCACTGTTTAGCTTTGATCCTTGATCAGCTTTGATTTTATTGACTATCTTTATTTTATTGCATTCTGTCAACCTAAAGGTAGGACCTTAAATTATTCCATTCATTTACTCTCTCACCTGACCGTGACATTTTGTTTTCAGCATGTGCTGTCACATTGATTCTGCCGCTCCAGTCAACCAAGAAGTGGTTCGTTAATACTTAACCTCTCTCTCTTGCAGGTATCTTCTGGAGCAGGATTTTCCAGGGATGCGAATTGGCCCTGAACCAACGACAGATGGATTCATAGCTGTGATGTACAATGAG
Organism: Siphateles boraxobius; assembly: GCF_051911475.1. Classification (NCBI taxonomy): domain Eukaryota; kingdom Metazoa; phylum Chordata; class Actinopteri; order Cypriniformes; family Leuciscidae; genus Siphateles; species Siphateles boraxobius. The sequence continues at coordinate 33,676,883 of NW_027508833.1, read as the reverse complement.
AATGAAGGAGTTGTTCCGGGAAATGCCTTGGTTGTGGACCCCAAGAAACCTTTCCGCAAGCTAAATGCATTCGGGAACGCCTTCTTAAACAGGTAAATATCAAGTGCCCAATCGCTACATTTTAGATTTCAGTTTCAAAGTTTGCAACTGTAGTATTATTTAATATGGCTTATTAAAGGGATAGTTCATCCAAAAATGTAAATTGTCATCAATTACTTAGTCTTATGGGTTTGGAATGACATGAAGCTGTCATTTATGTTTAAAACACAAATGAAGATATTTCTGTCCCCCCATTGAATGTTGATTCCAATTATTATTATTATTAATTCAAATTTGACACTTCAAAAAGTTCATAAAGAGATTGCAAAAGTATTTGAATCAACCAGTCTAATCCAAGACTTCTGAAGAGGCACAGTCACTTTATGTTAAGAACAGATTTAATTTAGGCTTTTATTCAACTGTACTTGCTTGACGAAGAAGCAAGAACACCTCTGTTTACCCATTTTTGGGCAAACTAACCCTGTAGAAAGATGGGGCTGGATAAATTGATAGCACCATATTCTAGTGTTCATGAGATGTTCTGTCAAGCTTAAGCCAAGAGAGTGGTTGTTAGACATCATGTCATGTGGCAGGAAAATCTAGGACATGGGCACATATTCTTGCTCGCTACATTCTGTAACGAATGTCCCTCTTGCCCGGGTCGTTGCCAAAACAAGGATTTTCTATTATCTTAGTTTGGCAGTGGCATAGGATAGGAAATCTGTCTGTTATGGTAGAGTGCAGTTCAAGGTTTACAGTATAATTATAAAAAGACAATACATTCATGTTAAATACACATTATGTCAGCTTTGTAGTTTTGCATATAACTTCCATTCCATTAGGTTTACGTTTCACTCCACGACACATTCTGCCGCTCATTCATTTCTTCCTTTAATCCCATGCAGCCTGATTTTCAATTACAGGCAAATATTTTCAACAAAAAAAGAGTCAAATACTGTGTATAGGCCACTTCTCCTTTTAGATCACTAAAGCTGCTGCATGAGCTACCACAAGTTTTAATGTTTAATTTTAGTACCTAGATAGTTAGACAAAGGATTTTTGTTCCCCGTTTGCTGGATATTTATGTTGAGGGAAATGGGTAAGTACTTCTTTGACAGTGACCACTATAGAGGTCAAAGGCACACTTGACAGAGAACATCTCCTCTCCTCTAGAGGAACCTCAAAACAATGCACTTCGTTTCCTGTGGATCTCGTTGTGCGTCATGTGATGGCATGTTTAGGCACAGCAGTTTCTTTCTCTCTAACACATTTTATCTACTGGCTTTTTGAATAAAAAGCATGTGTAATTTTCTTGAAAAATGAAACTTGTTTGAATGCCTCTTCCTCTATTTCTCAACAAGTCCTTCTGCTTTGCAGCTGACAGGTGATGTTTGATCGCAGATGTTGCAATTTCCTCCTAGGTTTTTTTTTTTTTTTAAAGACCGATCCTCAAACTCACTGGAGGCAATATTGCAATCTTAACATCACCATAATATTCCCTCAAAATGGAATTTTCTTCTAAAAGTTGCCCCAAGTTTGTGGAATAGTTTACCACTGTCCATTAGATCCTTCACCTCACTCAACATGTTTAAAAGCAGTGACAGCATTGTGTTCTGGATGGATGCATGCAATGTCTTATTTAAAAAATTAAAAAAAATTATAAAGTTTGTCTCTGTTAATATGAGGTCATATTAGCAACATTTCAGCTAAACTCTGGGGGCAAAAAATGTCCATTGTCGATAGTGTAGCAATGTGTGAATAACAGCTCACACAGAAATCACTTTCAAGCAGCTTTCTGTTAGTCAGCACAAATAGTTTGTGTGACCAACTTGAACCTGAGCAATCTTGTGACTTATTTTATTTTGTATTTTTATACTCTATTTATCACTGCTAGAGTATCCCATTTAAATGTGTCAGGCCTGATTCTTGTATCATTGAAAGAATTTTGAAAGAAAATGCATCTCAGCTGTTTCCCATGACTCAAATCAAATTAGTCAACTGACAAATGTAGTGATACTACCACCATTTCCAGTGATAACATGAGGTGATGAACTCTCTCCATCTGTCTCGATAGGTTCATCTGCTCTCAAATGCCCAACCAAGTACTGCAGAGCATTAGCATCATTGACACACCGGGGATCTTGTCTGGCGAGAAGCAGCGCATAAGTAGAGGTCAGTGGCTGCAATGCTTACTGTACAGCAGGATGTTCATTCTGGTCTTCATAGTGTCTTAGAGTCAGTCCATCCTGTATTGTGTTATAAACAAAGGCCGAGAGTTAAGCACAGACTTGGTCACATGGCCACACACAATGCAATAGGATAACAAATGACTAAATGTACACCATCAAATGTACCCCATTTCTTCTCTTGACAGTTTTCTCAAGTGCTCCTCCAAAGATGTTTATTAGAGAATAGCCATTTGTTTAGGTAAATCTTGGTAGAGGGAAGATAATGTCACATGACCAACACAGCATGAACTGGGCTGTTTAGCAGGCTTGAATTCTGTCAGTCTATGGCTATTTCTCATTGAAAATAGATTTGATGCGATGCATTTACAACAGACTGACAGGTACACTCCCTAGAGGACTGAAGCTCGTTTTCACAGAATAAGGAACAATCATAATGCTTTAGTCATTAATTTTCATTTTAGTCACCAGATCTGCCCTGTTTCTTTGTAAATTTCCTCTGTTGTTTCCGTCCCTGTCTCCCATTACATGACACCAGCAGACACGCTGGAAACCCTGATGAGTGTGTGGTGTTATGATGTCAGCATTTCTCACTTTCTTTTTTCCTCATTTTGCAAGCATGAGTTGAGCTTGCTAAACACACTTCTGGGTTTACATCAGCATTCTGGCACCTCAATATGTAGCCAGTGTTTATGTGTTACAGGATCATTAATAAAAAAAACAAATATGCTTTGTTTTCACATAGTTTTTTTATTTTAACTAAAAAGGCAGAGCACTACTGAAAGTGGCCAAGCAATTTTTAACTAGATATGTCTGTTATGCTGGATAATTTTTATCTATGAAAATGCACAACAGCAGAGGACAGTATGGCGCAAGAGGGTCTGCAAACTGTAGATTAGGCCTGGTGGCGGAGTCGCAGAACTGCACAAATGTTCGAACGCAACTTCGGCCATGAGGGATAAGACACATGGGCGTTCCACATCTGTTCCTGCTTTAGCGCCGCTCTGCTGAGGTTGCATTCATCTTATGTTAGCATCTCTGACACATCTCACGATGCACCATTGGCCTTGTGCATCAATCATATTTGATTTTTAATACGACTATGAATTTTCTACAAAATTTGAAAATAACTGAATGTTTTACTGCCTGACATTTGTGTTGTAGCTGCTTTAAATTGTGATACATATTGCATTCTTTAGATTTACAAATGAGGGCAACGTATTTGTATTTAGGCTGCTCGTTATACAAGTGTTTTAATTATTATTGGAAATAATGATGGTAAGTTGACGACTTCTGGTGTGACTTATGCAGTACAACCATATAATTTTTCTTCAATTTTAAACTGTTTATTGTTGGTCATTATGTGCTGAATTTTAACTGTTTGTCAAAAAGTTATTAAAAATGATAAAATATAAAAAATAATAATAATGGCTAATTGTAGGACCCAATAGACATCCCCTTTATCACATTTATATAAATATTAACCTAAAATCTGGATGTTTATTTTGAAAAAGTTAATTTAGGGTAAGCGAAAGCCTTTTCTTCTTCTGTACTAAGTTGCCTTACATGGAATACCATTGATGGTTCCCTCACTATAAGAGTAAGCACTGAGCTCCTCCTTTGTAAAATCTTGGCAGAACGTTTTGTAAAAATTTTTATAGTGATGTGTAATCCATGCCATTGTTGTTGGAGCAGCGTAATTTCCTCATTACCATTGGGTGGTTGGATAAGTTGGATCTCATTGCTTAAAATGAATTGATCAACACATGCACTTGCCTAGAATGAGCTGGTATGGTGTCCCTGTCTCTTTGAGATTCTCATGGTCATGCCAGGTCTGTGACCTGAAAACTGATCGTTACACCCTTCTCTCGTCCTGTTTCTTCCAGCTACAGAAAGAAAGCAGTTACCATTATTTATACATGAAGGGCAGTTTAACAACTTTTTTTCGAGTTGTGAAATATCAATTTCAAATAAACTTGTGTGTGTGTGTGATGTTTCCATAATTCAGTTCAGTTAAATTCACATTTATTTGTATAACGCTTTTCACAGCACATATTGTTTCATAGCAGCTTTACAGAAAATGCATGTGTCTACATTACAATATAGAATGATCTGTTATCAGAAGTGACATGAGTGTTTTAAATATGAATTTTGGTCTTCGATATTACTATTTTATTTTTATTTAGTTATTTTAAAAAGGTTTATTTGTTATATATTATATTACGTCTATTTGATTATTATGCATATTTGTTTCTGAATATATATTATGTCTGGATTTCCCAAACTGGGGTTTGTGAGTTGATGAAAAGTCAATAATTAATTAAATCATAAAAATACAAATTAAAATAAATAAATATTTAAAAAATGAAAACAATGAAAATTTGACCCTAAAATATGAAGCGTTTTACTTGTTTACCTGCTTGTCATGTGACCATTAACCAATGTCAGAGAACCATGGACATGTGAATGTGCTGTTAAATTATTAAGATATTAGGGTTCTTCAAGTTAATATTTTAGGTCAAAGGGATCGGCTGAAAAAAGTTTAGGAATTCTTTTGTTATACCATATGTTTTTTGTTATATATGTTTTGTTTTGTTATACTTTGTGTTGCATGTTATTTTATACTATTGATTTACTACTGTATTTGTATGTCACCATGGTGTGTAATTAATGGGGTATACTCAATTAATTTTCCCTTACCTGGACAATGAAGTATACAGTATTTCAATTCTTATTCTGTTCTGTTGATATTTTTCCACTACAGGCTACGATTTCTCTGAGGTTCTGCGCTGGTTTGGAGAGCGAGTGGACCGTATCATTCTTCTCTTTGACGCCCATAAGCTGGACATATCTGATGAGTTTTCTGAAGCGATCAAAGCTTTCCGTGGGCAAGATGACAAAATCCGTGTGGTACTGAACAAGGCCGACCAAGTGGACACTCAGCAGCTGATGCGTGTTTATGGAGCACTGATGTGGTCGCTGGGGAAGGTGATCAATACTCCAGAGGTGGTAAGGGTCTATCTCGGCTCTTTTTGGGCCAAACCTCTCCAAAATGCAGAAAATCGACGTCTGTTTGAAGCTGAAACACAAGATCTCTTCAGAGACATCCAGGGTTTGCCTCGCAACGCTGCCCTGCGTAAGCTGAATGACCTCATCAAAAGAGCTCGTCTTGCTAAGGTAGGTTGTCTAAGTAGTATGTAGTAGTCAGCTTAGAGGTCTACACAGAAATGCGTTTTGACATTTTTAAAATTAGTTAGCGCCATTTTTATTATTGTCTCATCTTCAGATTATTAGTACTGTATGCTTTAATTAATGCTAACACTTTATTGTGATGGTCCCCCCACAAACATTCTACTGACTATAAGTAAATACATTTCAACTTATTCTACTAACCCGAACCCTAACATGTAACCTAACAGTCTACTACTAATACTCTAGAGTTAGTTGACATGTTGCAAATATATAATATTCTCTCTATTTTTTAATATTTAGTATCAAGTAATATTTCATTAAAAAAAGGAGAACTAAAACCAGTGTGACACAAATGTTAAAAGCAGGAATAACAAAGTACTCTCTACCAGCCCTCTCTCCTCATTGGATTAAAAATTAGACTATATCATATGCCGTGGTATGCCCCTGGGGGGGATTATCCCTTCTTTATTGTCTTTAGCAATATCCCACCTCTCCCAGAAGGCCCGTGAGTCTCCTGAATATTTTTGCAGGGTGTGATGTCTGTCTTTATTGTTCTTGATGTAAAATAAAAGGTGCTTTAAAAAGTCCTTGAATCTGGTGTTCATGAAAGAATGGGAACCCTAAAATCTACATTATATATTATTTTGACAGACTTATTTTATATTAATCAGAATGAGCTTTATTGCCAAGTATGTTTACACGCACAAGGAATTTGTCTTGTGACAGGAGCTTCCAGTGCAGCAGAAAGTATAGGCATAGTGCCGACATACATATATTTATTGTTAATGTATTTAAACTTTGCTGCTTGTAAAACCCACGCTGAAAGTTTCCAGCATCACTGCTCATTGTTATTTTGTCTTGTGTTTGACCTTAGTTCAACCACTATTGTTTTTGGCTGACTGCACTGTTCGAACTTACACATTATGCCACATGAGCCCCAATCAACACAACCTGGTTGCGTCGTACACTTAAATCTGGACAGTATAAACAATTCACTCATGGAACCATGACAGAAAATGTGTCTTATCTCTTCCGCAATATTTTCCAAACACGTTCAGCAAACAGGAATCCTGTAGCCCTGTGCATGCCTTCCTGTAATGGTAAAGCCATGTGAGGCAGTTAAATGCCTTCCCCATCTCCTGGAAAAGCCCAGAAAAGTCCCTTTCCGTGGTACAAAGGAATGTGTGTAATGTGCTCAAAGAGAGCATAGCCCTTATTTTTCCTAACCTCTCCACCCCACTAAGTCTTGCCACTCGTCATGTTTACGCCTTTCCTGTACTCCTCAAGCCGCCAATCACCCTTAAGAGGAATAAACATAGCATAAAAGGAAAAAGCCCAACCTTAATTTAGATCTCTTGTGGTGTACTTCCTCTATATTGAGGAAAACGTTTGTATAAATACAGATGCTTTTGAATGTTCCTTTGGCAAGGGCACTTCCAAGGTGTAAACACAGAGATGGTGTTTGATTATGCAACCATCCTAGACTAACAGGAGCTGGATGTCATGTGAGAAAAAATTGTCTATAGCAAGTTAAACCATAAGACTTCCCCCAATTCCCATCACTGATATTAATCCTCTGCTTTTTAACGAAACTTAAAGTTTTGTGATAGCATTTTGACTCTTAGATTACTTTCACAAGGATGTAACATTTATTTATTTTGAACCTTTTTTTATTTTATGCAATTAATTAGGTTTTGCTTAAAATAGTTTGACTATAGTTTGCAAAAATGCATCTTACTTGTATTGACTAAATATTAGGGTCAGTGTAATATATTATAATAGGATAAGAAATTCTATTATTTCTTATTTTATTATAATTCAGCTTAGGGGGCACGTTAAATTTGTTTTGCATATGGGCCCAGGGCTGACTTGCTATGCACCATTGTTCACACCATACCTCTTTATGAACTTACTGACTATAATCTGCTGTGTGTTTTATAGGTTCATGCTTATATCATCAGCTACTTAAAGAAAGAAATGCCTTCCTTGTTTGGGAAAGAGAAGAAAAAGGAGGAGCTGATTGCCCACCTGCCTGAGATCTATCAGATACTGCAGAGGGAGCACCACATCTCACCTGGAGATTTCCCTAATGTCATTAAAATGCAGGTAAGACCTGGCCTGTGTCCATGGAACATGGGTAAATATTAGATGTTATATTATGGTTTCGACATATGTTTACAAAGTAAACAAAACTAACCAGGATGCGAGCTAACCAGCATTATTTTGTCTGTTCTTGCATGAATGCAATTTCCACCAACTGCTGGTTATTAAATTATGCTAATTGGTGCAAATGTATGATGGATTCCAGGCTGTAGATCTGAGGAATATTTGTTTTGTACAGTGTTTTAGCACAATGCTTGAGTCCCTGAGGGGGCTGCTTGAGTCCCAGCCCTGCTATTGCCTGTAGAGCAGGAAGAGTCTGTACTTTCACTTTCTTCAGGTCTTGCCTATTAACTATAATAACATTGGCTAATTATTGACTAAGACATGTACTAACAATAAACTTTCCGACCAGACAGCTTCCAGGCAGCACTTGAAAGATAGAGGCCATGCTCTAAATAGAGCCCCAACTGGTGACATTGATTCACTCCAGAATTAGACATCATATCACTGAACTAACCACTTCAGGACTTGGATGCCTAATTTTGTAGGCCTTACTTTAAATCTGTGTCTCTGTCACCATCTTTAAACACACATTATTAAAAATTAAAATGAATAATGAAACCAATATATTCCTATAACCCAGTTTTTTATCTGTTAATGCTATATTATAACAGACACTTTAATTTGACATTAAATGTCTCCCTCTGTCACTCACATCTACTAATGTAGGACCAACTGCAACACTACGACTTCAGCAAGTTCCCATCTTTGAAATTGAAGTTGATTGAATCTGTGGACAGAATGTTGTCCACCAAGATCTCAGGCCTGATGAACATGATCCGAGAGGAAGAAAGCAAACAGCCATCTCAGATGGTAATGGGTGGAGCCTTTGAAGACTCGTCCGATGGGCCTTTTGGCCATGGCTACGGTGAGGGTATCAGTGCAGGGGCTGATACTGAGGACTGGATCGTAAGTCGCGACAAACATCGCTATGATGAAATCTTCTACACATTGATGCCTGTCAATGGGAAGGTAACTGGCATCAATGCCAAGAAGGAGATGATGAGTTCTCGCCTGCCCAACACCGTACTGGGAAAGATCTGGAAGCTGGCAGACTGTGATAAGGACGGGATGCTGGATGATGAAGAATTTGCTCTCGCTCAGCACCTTATTAGGGTCAAACTTGAGGGATTTGAGCTCCCTGCAGAGCTACCGAATCACCTAGTGCCTCCGTCTCACAGGAAGGACCCCACCGCAGACATCTTGTACAACCACCAGGAGGATTGAGCACCCTCATATATGTATTTTCATCAGCCAGCTGCTAGCACAAAATGGCCTTTGAAAATTGAAGCCTTAAAAACTTAAATGAAAGGAATGAAGTTTTATTTGTTAAGCCATCTTTTGCATTCAACAATGCTGTTGATGGTCAAAATTAGACATTAGACTTCTGTCACTTTCATATACCTAAGATTGGGTAATTTGGAATGCAATTTCTTTAACTCAGAGTTAAAGAACAAATATGTCAATATTTTTGAAAGACACGGCATACAAATTTAAATTACAGCCCATAGAATTATATGGTTACCTCTAAATTTTTTCCCTGATCTTATGTTATTTCACCATGTACTTGCAGATTGTGAAAATAGATGGCAATGCGATTGTAGATCATTTTATACAGTGCTTTCAAGATGTTATATTACATTTCATATGAAATAAAAATGTAAAAATGAAATAATAATCTTCCTATATATGACAAACTGTCACAGAGGCACTGATAGAAGTATCCATTCCCATTCATTCTGACACAGTGTGAATATCCACAGATGTTACCTAGCTATTCAATTAATTTTGCAGCACAATATAGTTTTACAGTTTCTTTTTTACATCAACCTTTTCCTTGAATGCACATTTTTCGTATGAACTTGAAAATGATTGCATCATAATCCTGAAATAGACTGTGAGGAAATTGAAACAGTATTCAGTGTTTCATGATGCAATTAAAATTATGCTCATTAATATTTTAGATGTAGCTTTTTAATAGAAAATTACTACATACACTCTTTTCTCATGCTGGGTGTTAAATATTTTGATTTATTGAATTACATGACATTGAATAAATGTACACATTAATAACAGCATTATACTGAACAGCACTGAGTTTTGCCAAAGTTTTTTGTTGTCTATAATAATTGTCTGACACTGACTAGTTAGTGAAGAATTATAATAGTTTATAGCAGCAAGCATTTAAAGAAATTAAACGTCTACATTTAAAAAATAATTCTTATAAAATATTCTACAATTTCATTTTTTGAAAGATTGGCATTCAGGCTGCCAGTCTATTTATGCCTTCTATATATATATATATTTCTACACATATATTTTACATTTCAAATATTGTATACAGCAATGTATACAATGACAGTAAGAGAAAACGTCTAATTAAAGTGTTTATATTTCTGAGGTGCAAAAGAACTTCTGTTGTATATTGAAATCAGTTTTCATCATGAAAACTCCATTATGCTGTATATACATTAATACAGACGAAAGTAAATGTGTATGTTAAACACTTACTATAATCTTATGTACATTTGAATTAATACTATAGATGGTTTCTGTCAGCTCAGAGGTGGATTACATGAACTAGACTGTAATTATTTGACATGAGTTCAACTCTTGTGGCTTGTGAAAATGAAAGATCATGTTTGAAATTAAGATTACTGTAAAAAGTGATTACAGAAATTCTTTTCATGTTTTTGGGACAATTAAGTATATGTATAGGTGTTTGATGGTGCTGCCTATACTTTAATGAGCCTTTGGCATATATATAACCTCCAACCATCTGTTAATGTGTAATTGATTGTTAAAAAAAAGAAAGAAGATTTTTATATGATTCACCCTTTTAAAAAAGGGAATGTAATAAATGTTTCTGTTTCAAATTAAAAAGGTTTCACTTTGTTTTGAAATTATAAGTCTTGAATGTGTACTAAATGTTTTTTGAAGAGTAATCTCAGCTGTTTCAACCTGGAATCAATTAGAATACCATTGGCATGGCTGTTCCTGGATTGGCATGTAGAGAGGTGTGTGCTGCTGAATTGCATGAAATAGTGAATATGACTGCAACCTTTACCCCCAAAGTAGCACATTGCTAGGTGAGTGAGAATTACCCTCCCTTTCGGTTCATTTCAACAGCATCAAAGTTCAGTTTAGTTCAGTTCCTCAATACTGATCAGTCTTAAAGATGATTTATCGGATTACTCTGAAATCATCAGTTTTTGCCATGATGAATATCTAATTATCTTTGACTGTTTAAGAGTTGAGAAGGGTAAGTGAATTCAGTTTATTGTTATAGGACAAAATTTGGCGTAATTTTTTGCAAGTTTTTTTATTAGTTGTGAGATATACAAAAGGCAACATGGCTATCATGAATCTACAGGGTTTTGTTCTATTTTGAATTGTAATATTTGAATTGTAAAAAATATGTAATATTACTGTAAAATTTCAGATATATTTTAAACTAGATAAACAAATGTCAACATTTATTTCACTTGATTGTAAATGTGTATATAAAATAGTTTTTCTATATAGGTATAATAGCACTGATAACAGTATTAAGAATACTACTAAGATGATGCTAAACAGTATAACATTTGAAAAAGAAATGAAATGTTGGCCAGTTTACTAAATACATGTAATCCTTGATGGCCGTATATATTCAAAGTATTTATTTGATGACCAAATACAGTGATATGACCTGATTTGGGAATGCTAGGTATTTTTATGATGCTTTAAAATGTGTCTGTAAAGTCCGTACATAATTACATTGTCAGCAAGAGAGATACGATTGCCCTGAAACATTCACTTATGCATTAATACACAATGTGTGTGTGTGTGTGTGTATATATATATATATCTTGGGTCATATTCTGCACTTTCACGGTGACATTTCCTTGGTGCTATCTTCTTTCACTTTAACTTCCCAAAAGATCCACACACACAAAAAAAAAAACCTAATGCAAAGGCCTCACCAGTCATGCGTATGGCTTAATGTTTAAGCCCATCTTGGGCGGCTATTTATTGTGAATAAAAAAGCTCTGGTGCAGGACATGAGGTGAAACAGAGATTTTGAGATTTGTTGTGTGTCTTTGAAACATTTACATGCATTTTTCAATTGTTGTTATCAGGGACTGACACAGTCAAGATATGTCTAAACATGGAGATGGAGAGGAGTCTGATGGTCGATTCCGAGAGCTTCAGGAGCAGCGGATGACGGTGCAGAAGAAGACCTACACAAAATGGATGAACAGTGTCTTTTCAAAGAATGGGGTATGAACAGGTCCTTCCAACGCCTTCCTGAACCTCAATGCTAGTAATAGGCTACAGCCAGTGACACAACAAAGCACCAACACTCTTAATCCACCCTAGTTTAATCATATATCTGTTGATGATTCAGCAATAAATGTACATAAACATTCGTGATTCACGACTAGATACTGCGATAATTCTGGTGATATCTAGTGTAATATAATGTTAGTAATCCTGACTTCAGTCCTGTGACTTAATATGGCTTATGATAGTTTATGCTCACCCCAGCATGATTACCTCTAGTTGTGAACCCTTGAACCCAGTTAAGGTCATAATTATTTTAATCATTGTTCATTGCATTACCATCTATATACTTTATGTTCTTGTCTCATGGTAAGTGGACAGTATTTAAACAAGTATGACTACTGGTTTTTCATAAATACACAGATCTCAGATTGAGTTTAATAATAATAATGAAAACAAGTGGCAGCTACGCATAAATTTAAAAACCCAGTTAATTGTTGTACACTGTTACACAAACCTTTTGTGACAGATCGGCACAGGGGAGGGAAAAGCACAGATAATTCACCTTGTAATGCAGTCTTACATCAACATCACCAATATTAGATTTAGGAAGGAAATAGTACCGCCTTGACTGTCATCACATGTTTTTTATACCAGATATTTCCACTGTATGTCTCCCTTTGAGTGATATGTTTAACAGTGGTTACATATTACCTCCGTTCATACTTGCTGCCATTGTTGTGTGAACCAACTGAGAGACTTAACTTTCATAATAAACAGCAGGAAGATTTTAAAAAAGACAAGTGTTGCTACAACGACACACAAATATATTAATAGCTTATACATGCAGCTGTCTGAAAGAATGACATGTTTTAAACGTTTCCCTTTCCTTTTCCCCTTCCTCATTTACTCCTGTGTATTGTTCTGTATCAAACGACACTGTTCATAACATGTTTATTATAAAAGGTCATGTAGATTACATAAAAATAGCCAAATATTATTTACATAGAAAATATACTCCACCCAAACACAGCATTTATTTTACCAGTCGACATTCAGTTATATGTAAGTTAGCTGATATCATCACTCTTGCTTTTTTGCTCTTGAGTGATGAATTACATCTCTTAGGACCTACCAGAGGAGCAGGGTGTGCTCTAAGCTCCCTCAGTTCATTCCCTGGGTAAACAGAGCCTATTGGAGGCAGTAAGCAGATCTGTTCGGAGACATCAGATTCCCACAACACATGGATTAGGGAGGGGTTGCAAGGCTCTTGCTTGAAAGCTGAGAGCAGGAAGGCTTTACTGAGAGGAGTTTTAGGGAGTCAAGTCATAGTGGAACACAGTGGCAATTAGCCAAGCACAATGTTAAGACAAAGCCAGCAGCTAATTTCATGCCAAAACTTGTTTAAAACTGCCTATGATGCATAAAACAAATGCAATTATTGGATTTAAGGATTTTACTGTCACTGTCTGCAACCTTACTTGTTTACATTTATTGTCTTTCCACTTTATGATTATTTGATTGTATAAACGGTGTTGTGGAAATTGTGTGTAATTCTCTTTTAATGTGCATGCACTTCAAAGGAAAAGGTTGACTTGACTGATGTATTTACTGAGCTAAGAACTGGTGTGCATCTCGTGCGACTTCTGGAGCTCATCTCTGGGGAGAAACTGCCCACTCCCAGTCGACGCAGCCTAAGAGTTCACTGTCTGGAAAACAACAGCATTGCCATCGCCTTCCTTAAAACCAAGGTACAGTGAAAATAAAGAAGTACAATACAAATATAAATCTTTTAAAACACATTGTTTTCAAAAAGTAACCTTGAAAGTAATCTGTGGATAAACACCTATAAGGGATGTACTTTTTAATCATAGGTTATTCTTTTTCTCTCTGTTCATCTTCCTATAGATCCGCGTAGATTTGATTGGTCCAGAAAATGTTGTGGATGGAGACAAAACCCTGATCCTGGGGCTAATTTGGATCATCATTCTCCGCTTCCAGATTGGAGCCATCAATATTGTTGAGGTAAGGCCTTTAGAGTTGCCCCTGTAGAGACCCTTAATAGCAAAAGGTGTGTTTGTCACTCTGTTTTACATTCGGTTTTGGTTTCAGGCTGGTGGTGATGCCAGTGCTGCACGACGCTCAGCCAAAGACGCTCTATTGATCTGGTGTCAGCGTAAGACTGCCGGTTACACCAATGTCAATGTGCAAGACTTCTCAAGCAGCTGGAGAGATGGACTGGCCTTCAATGCTCTAATTCACGCCCATCGGTAGTATTCGGAGTGGATAGCAGTATCAGTATTTCATGTTCCCTTTCCACAAATTCAGTCTCATGATTTAATGATAACATTGTTCCAGGCCTGATCTTTTTGATTACAACCGACTACGCCAGGATGATCCAAAGAGGAGCCTCACCCATGCTTTCACTCTGGCAGAGGACGAGTTTGGCATAATGCAGCTCCTGGATGTAGAAGATGTCATGGTTCCCCATCCCGATGAGAAGTCTATCATGACTTATGTCTCTCTGTACTACCACTACTTCTCCAAAATGAAGCAGGGCCAAACAATCCAGAAGAGGATAGCTAAGGTTAGTTAGCAAACACATGTAGTTCTAAGAAATGTAAAATGCTATGGCAAGCGTCACTATTACTATTGCTCATACTTAGGTTTTTAGTCACGACGTAACGGATGTAGCGAGTAGTGCATATTTTGATGTGCATTGGAGTGAAATGGGTTATCGAGAAGACAAAAATGTAGGACAGGCATTGGTCGCTGATTGGATGGAGGTAGATCTGAATATGTGCTTGCAGTCCATTGTAAAAAAGGCGACAGGTTTGTGTGAACAAAATGATTGGAGAAATTTACCATATGTCGTTAGAGATCTGTCTGTCATTACACCATTATGTATAATACAATCAATAACATACAATCAGAAAATGCATTTAGAAAATAGATATGGAATTAACAATTCTTCCTATTCGCCTTATCATAAACAATGTGGAATGAGAAAAGGACATTATTGATATCTCAAATATTGCTTCATAAGCAATCAAGCTTATGACATTCATCTGGCGAAAATACAGGCCAAAAAATCCCATAAACTTATATTGAAGGAGGGACCCAAGACATATCTATATTTGCAGCTTAAAATAATAGTAAAAGCAAGTTATACAACCTGCACTGATGTCAAAATAACTATTAGTGATACAAGATTTATTCCCTAAGGCTTTGAATAGATGTGATTATTTACAAAGATATACACTTTTCTTTGGTCAACTGGGACAAAGCAATATCACATGAGCTTGTCCTTCCATGCACAATTACGCAAAGCTTTTTGGGAAATGTCAAGCACTGGCATCCTCTGTTTGTGAAAGTATGAACTGCAGCTACTGCAGTGTTGAATGAGGACTCTAATCTCATAGATTCTTTAGGATTAGTGGATTTGAGTGACTGTGGGTCAGAAGGAGGAGCCCTGGTCTTAATCAGATCAGTGTAACTCTGGGCTGTAAATTCTTCAAAACAAGAGAGTTAGTTGCCTGCATTGCATTGTCAAGAAACAGATTTTCGGATAATGTTGACAATATTGAGGAAGACGTCCTCAGATACTCTTTGACAAACAGGAGTTGATCCAGCAAAGATGAGCTCAGAGGTCAGGTGATGTCATTAACATGCCGGCAGGATACACATGGAGAAAAACAGGGGCGTGAAGTGTCCTGTCCTGTATGTGCAGTACGACACTTTCACTCACCACTATGTCCACGTGTGAATAGAAATACTGGTATGTGTTGACTGGGTCACAGCTGTGGAGTAGTGTTAGCTGTCACAAAAGCGTATTAAACAATGACAGACAGATCTCGTCAGATGGATGGATGGGACAAAGATAAGCCCAGCCAGGCTCTGAGATGTCAAGACTCTGTGTTCATTTTATGGTAAGACTGCCAGCTCTCAGGTGTGACACGATTGGGATAACAGATGACAATGGCTTTCAGTGGCTCTTTCAGCAGTCAGTGGCTGCGATGGCAGAACATGAGACACACAATTATTGAGCCGCAAAGGAGTGTTCCAGAAGTAAGAAAGGTGTGTATTGAGTAGATAGATATAGTGTAGCTGTTGAATATAAATATCCTCCCAAATCACCCATCCTTTAATGCAATAGAACTTGTGGACAAAATATATATTATATTATTTATTTTAAAGGGATAGTTCAACAAAAAAATTTAATTCTCACCTTCATGACGTTTCAAACCCGTAAGACTTTTGTTCATCTTCAAACACAAATTAAGATCTTTTTGATTAAATCTGAGAGCTTTCTGTCCCTCAATTGACAGCTATGCAGTTGACACTTCAAAAAGTGCATAAAGAGACCATAAAACAAATCCATTTGAATTGAGCGATGTATTCCTAATTTTCTGAAGAGACACAACTTTATATGATGAACAGATTGAATTTAGTCTTTTATTCACATATAAACATTGATCAGCGAACATAAACAGAAGCTCAACCGAACCTGCTTGACGCTCGAGAATTAACATCTTGTGGAAGCTCAAACTCACGAGAATGAACCTCATTGGTTCTCACACGTCAAGTGAACATGCTTGAGCTTCCGTTTACCACAACTGATGATGTGTGAGTTGATGAATGTGTATATGTGAATAATAGCCAAATGTAATCTGTTTATCATATAAAATGATTGTGTCTCTCCAGAAAATGTTGGACTAAACCGCTGTTCATATGGATTAGTTTTATGAACGTAATGAACTTTTAAAAATGTAAAAGATCTTCATTTGTGTTCCGAAGGTGAACGGAAGATTTACGGGTTTATAACGACATGAGTAATTAATGAGAGAATTTTATTTTTGGTTGAACCATCCCTTTAATATAGTGGTTATTACCTTTTGGTTTGTACAAACCGAACCTTTTCAAACTTGTATGACTTACTTTCTTCTATTGAACATTTAAGAAAATAAACTGAGGACATTTTCAACTGTTTTTGTCCATGCAATTAAAGTCAGTGGTGTACAAAACTACGTATGATTGTATGATCATAGATTGTATGGACAAAAAGACATTTTTCAAGATATCTTCTTTTGTATTTCAAAGAAGAAAGTCATACATGTTTGAAATGAGAAGAGAGTCAGTATATTATTATAAAAGTTTTATTTTTAGGAATATTGTCCTAACCATATGGTTTAATGCTGAACTGTCTAGCTGAATTTCATTTATCTGCTTCGACATCAGTGTTTTCTAAAATATATGTTATTTCTGTAAACCATCACTCTGCCTGCAGATTGTGGACCTTCTGAAAGAGCTGGATGATATGAAGGGTCTGTATGAGAGCATGGTGTCTGACTTACTACGCTGGATCAAGACCAAGGTGGTGGAGCTCAATGACCGCTCCTTTCCCAACTCCCTGCGAGAAATGCAGCACCTGGTGGCTGCCTTCAAGACATACCGCACTATTGAGAAGCCTCCGAAGTACCAGGAACGGGGGACCATCGAGGCTCACCTCTTCAACTTGAGAACCAAGCTGAGGGCAAACAACCAGTGGGACTATATTCCTTCAGAAGGCAAGACCATGGGGGATATTGAAAGGAACTGGACCTTGCTAGAGCGAGCAGAATACCAGCGAGAGCGGGATCTCCAGAGTGCATTGATAAGGCTGGAACAGCTGGAACAGTTGGCCCAGAAGTTTGGCCGCAAGGCTACACTGAGGGAGAGCTACCTGGAGGACACTCTGCAACTGATCCAACAACAAGACCTGGGAGGGCTGCAAAGGCTGGAGGAGGCTGAGACAGCGGCTCGCAGACTGGAGGCCCTGGGAACAGATGTTTTGGCTCGTGAACCACGTTTCCGCGCTTTAAGTGAAATGGCTGCTGTCATTGAGAGAGAGAACTACCACAGCAAGGCACAAGTGATTCGCAGGTGAGAGGGCAAAGAATTGCGGGTTGTTTATAATTACTTACTGATACAAGCATTACAAGACTATTTTTATGTGCAGTAGAAAAGACATGTCAAAAATAAATGTCCAGTAAAAAAAACATTTTCACTGAACCTGGCACTATAAAATAACATTTGCTTGATGCAGTTTGTTGTTGGTTGCAATGTTTTTTTTTTTTTCATTTGGGCTATTTCTTATTTGTGGAGTGAAAAGTTTAGGTTAACATACATGGCTAAACTTGAGTCATCAGAGAAACATTTGTTAATCCTTAGTAATGTGATATCGAAAGGTGTGTCTTAGATAATATTTGCTTATTATCTTATTACAGGCAGGTGAATATCATGAACCAATGGAAAACTTTGCAGCAGCTTCTGCAGCAGCAGAAAGAATATGTTGGAGATGCTGTGAATACATTTGCTGTCCTCAGAGACATTGAGTTAATATCTCTGGACCTCAGGGAATTACAGGTGAACATTACATATGTGTTCTTCTTACTACAGACAGACATTATCCCTGAGCATTATGAATCTGAAAACTGCTTTCGTTCCTGCTTTAAAGACCCAGGCAGATTCCTCAGACACAGGAAAACAGCTGCCAGAGGTGGTAGCCCTACTGCAAAAGCAGGACTTGCTAGACACTCAGATCCTATCACTTGGGGAAACCCTGAATGCCATCAGCAGCAGTGCCTTAAAGGTTAAACACAAAGGTGCCACAAAAGTCCAGAGGGAAATTAAAGATCTTAATGGCCAGTACAACTCCCTACTGGGCCTCAGCAAGAACAGGTAATCTCTTTCAACCCATCTGATTGTAATAGAAGCAATTTTATTTGTGGACATTTCTAAGACTGATTCTAAACTGAGGACAAAATGATTTTTTTAAACTTGTTGCAAGTACTATATTCTTAGACACTTATTTAGATTTACAAAAGCTAGACTGCAAATTAAATTAAACGTAGACAGGATTGTTTACTGTTGTAGAAATATTTTTTTTAAAGCAATTATGGACATTTACTATACAGCGAAAACATTGTCTGTTTTTGTCAAAAAAGGAGAAAAGCTCTTGAGGGGCAGCTGAAGGTCTTTGAGTTTTTCCATGATTGTGAAGAAGTAGAAGGATGGATATATGAGAAATGGGTCCTCTTACAGGCTGCATCTCTGGGGAGAGACCTCAGTCAAATTCAGCAGGCCATTCAGAACCATAAGGTATGTGACCATCACATACAATAATAATATAAAAAGTTGCAGAATAGATTAAACTCATTACTCTCCACATTTTTATATCTGTCTAACCACTAACCACGTATAGCTTATTATTACTTAATGCTGTGTTAAGCACCTCTGTGACAGAGAACAGACTATCATAGCTTGACCTCACTATAACTGGATCAGAGCTAAGATTGGCAAAAAATGACTATGTATTTTGCAGGCTTTAGAAGCAGAGATTCAATCACAGGAATCTCTGTGCTCGGGGGTTTTATCCAGAGGCCAAGAGCTGTGCAGGGGGAGACACCCCAATGAGAGAGACATCCAAAAGTGGATTCGGACTCTTCAGAAACAATGGCAGCAACTTCAAGAACAAGTCACCATCCGAAAGAACAAGCTACATGCAGCCAATGTCATCAAGCAGGTAGAAACCAAACTTGGCTGTGTATAGGCTCCTTCTGAATGGAAAGTGATAAATTATGATTCAGTGGATCAAGGTTGAGATAAAAATGTGTTCTACACACCATTCTTCCTTTCTCTCAGTATTTTGCAGACGTTACTGAAGCCAGATCATGGCTTGATGACCGCAAACCACTTCTCATTGACGAGGATTATGGAAAGGATGAGGCCAGCAGTACTGCTCTGCTCCAGCGTCACCAAAGACTGGAGAAAGAAATGGAGGCATATGCCTCAGAAGTGAAAAAGCTGGGTGAGCAAGCCAAGAGTGCTGCCCAACTTGCTCCTCTTACTGTGAGTCACGACCAAAACAGCATATTGTGTACAAAAGAAACTTGATTTACAGTAGATTTAAAACACTTAATCTGTCTGAATAATCCAAGGGTAATTGTGAAAAAATAGTATAACTGTGCAATAAATTGACACAGCTTCAATGGCACTGACACATTTTTATTTAATTTAAGACTGACACCCAGCAGAGCAGAATGGTCCACTACAGTGATTCATCAGATGGCGAAGATGAAAAGGAGAAAAAAGCTGACAAACGTGTCCCCAGCAAGGCTTTACCACAAGAACAAGCAGCAATTAGGTTCAAATACCGAGGTACACAGGATCCTTTAGAGCTAAAATCTGATAAATGACTGTGGTCTGGTTTGTGTGTACCATAAACCAGTTTCTCTTTTGAGCTCATCCTGATCATTTTCCAGGTCCTAAATTAACCTGGGACAGAGGAGAAATATTGAATATTGTCAGCAGGGAAAAAGACCTATTTCTTCTTCGAGACAGCCGAGGAAATGAACAGCTAGTATCTTCCACATACATAAGGGAGCTGCCACCATCTGTAAGACTCTTTATAAATTTCAATTCAATTTGAATTTCAAATCTTATGAACTGTAAAAACTTCTCTTTAAATTGCATCTACTAGACAGCTTTTGCTTGTGTTTTGATGCAATCAAATGCAGGAAGCACTACCCGAGCCTACGAATGGACTACCTGAGAGTCCAAAAAGGAAAGTCAGCCGGCCCCGCCGCACTCGTTCCATGCGCCGTGGGACGGCTGAACTATCTGCCTCATCATTGCCTGATGCACATTTCCAAAAAGACACAGTCGAGAGCACACAAAGTAGTCTGGAAAAGGATTTCAACAGCCTTTATAATTTAGCACAGGTGAATATTTAAGCTTTTACCAAGTATTGTTCTAAAGAACTTTATTCTTTACCATTTTAAATAATTTTAAACATTTTCTCCCACTAGTCAAAAAATAAGATCCTGGATGACACTGCACAACTACATAGGTTCTATAATGCCTGTGAGGAGTTTGAGTCCTGGATGGGAGACAAGGAGAATGTCCTCAACACTTTCAGCTCCAACTCCAACAACTTAGAGGTTGTACAAGCCAAATATGAGGTTAGTTTTCCCGGAAAACACACAGTGGACAGAATAACACAACATGAATCCTGCAGAGAATCTTGTTGCTTTGAGAATTAACTCCAAGAGATGTACCTGTGTTCTTTGGATAACATGGTGGTATTTTGATTTAAAACATTCACTTCTTCTTTCTCAATGCCATATGCAGAACTTTCTTACTGAACTAGCCAGTGGTAGAAAGCAGCTTGATGACATTACCAAGCTTGGAGATGAGCTTGTGAAAAAACAGCACAGCAAGAAAAAGGAGATTCAGCTCAGACTTGGAAACGTAACCCGCAGGTATGTGGGCAAAATCAACATTGTGCAGCCGTACCGTCCTACCATACTATCGTGTTGTTAAAAGTTCATTTAAGTGTTTCTTTGTATGACCAGGTGGGAACACATTCAGAAACTGAAGGATGAGATGGCTCATGAGCTGCTTAGTTCTGCTGATGTGAAGTCCTTCCTGCAGACCTGCCAGGATGTCAAGGCTCAGCTCCTGGAAAGGCTATCGCAGCTTGACACACCTGATGTCGGGAGCTCACCATCAGCCCTGCAGGCTGAGGAACACAGACAAGCCCAGGCTGAGAGAGACATAGAAGCCCTGGAAAGGAAAATAGAGTACCTTAAAAGTGTGGCCAAGATGTGGGTTTGCTACAAATTCATTGCTGTACCACTTATTTTTGGTGATATATTTATTGACATTTTTTAATTCTAACCTTGGCACAGCTTGTAAACATCAACAATAACTTATATAGGATAATGTTAAATGTAGTAGTGAACCTAAATCAAACCTGATTCATTTGCCTGTTAACTGTATGTTCCATTGCTATGCTACAGGAAACAGGATTGTAGTCCCGCAGAGAGCGCTGCTATTATGGAAGAAGTACGTGCTCTAGAAGAGCTGCTGCGGCAGTTGAAGGCCCAAGCCATTCAGAGACAAAGGATGCTTGAGGAAGCCCAACGCTTCCAACTCTTTCAAAAAGAGACCCGAGACCTGTTGTTGTGGGCCGAGGCAATACAGGAGCACCTTCTGGAAGAGGAGACCGGATCTGATGTAGCATCCGCTCAAGCCCTGCTGAAGGATCACCTTGATCTAAAACAAGAGATTGAACTGCAAAGAGCAAGGTTAGTTGTGTTTGATCTTTCTTTTGCAATGCCTACTTAGTGCCTATGCTTGACAGTTAAATTATTTCAGATTAAAAGATATGGAGAAGCTGGGTCAATCTCTGGAGGTGGCATCTGGAGAGAAAGGAGATAAAGATGTTCAGCAGACACTCACAAAGTTGGATCACGAGTGGAGCCAGCTGGACAAACTGTGGTCTAGTCGCCACAGAAGGCTTGAGCAAGGACTAGAGTTTCAAAAGCTGAATATGGAAGCAGATCGCATAGAGTCCACCATTTCTGGTCATGAGGCCAGACTGAAAGTCAGAGACTTGGGGGTAAATGAAAGATATGACATTTAATTTCTATTATTTTAATTTATTCATTGAATTAATTAATTCCTTTCATGTCTCTAAGCACATTTTTTTGTCAAAGGAAGAGATTTAATGCATAATTTCTGCACAGGACTCAGTTGACAGCATTCACAGTTTACTGGGCCGACAAGAAGAGCTTGAGGCTTTGCTTGAGGCTTTAGAGCGATCCATCAACCTCTTTCAAGACAAGAGTAAGGAGCTCACCAGTAAGCGTAACTTTGCTGCCAAAGAGTGAGTATAAGCTATTTCTCATTTTTGCATATTATAATTAATTGTATTAGTGAATAATTATAATAGCTTGTTTCTTAGTGCTATTATCTTATCAAGACTGGCATATTCCTCCGTTCCAGAATTCAACAGCGATCAAAGGTCATTCAAGATCGATATAAGAGCCTGAAAGAAAGTTGTAAATTAAGGAGGCTTGATTTACTTGCTTCAAAAAAATACCAGGTAGTCTTTCAGTTTATGTTTTGGAATGTGACAATTCATAAATAATAAAAGTTAAAATGTGTTGGTAGCTATCAGACAATAAAACTACAACTACAGTGCTTTAAAATAATTTCCCTTGCACAGGAATTTTTAAGAGATGCAGAGGAGATGCTGCTGTGGATGGAGGAGAAGTTTGAGATTGCTGAGGATGAATCATACAGAGATCCAACCAACATCCTTCGCAAGCTCAAAAAACACGAGGCGGCAGAAAAAGAGATGAAGGCCAATCAAGTCCGCATAGACAGACTGACTGAGGTACAGTTCCACATCAGAAGTACTTTTGACTATTCTTCAAGCAACCTATGTATTTTGCCGTAATTTTGTCCATTTTGATGATTGGATTTTATTTGGTTAGACTGGAGAGGAGATGCTGGCAGAGGATCACTATAACAGCCAGAGCATCCAGAGAAAGACTCAAGAGGTACGCAAAAGATGGACTGAACTCCAGAGGAAGATGGCAGAAAGAGGGGACAAACTACGACAGGCAGGCCAGCAGGAGCAACTCATGGAGCTCCTTCAGGTACTTGTACTCAAGCTCTGTTCTACTTTTGACTATTACAGGACAGCAATGAAAGAATTAATCCTTAAAATGTATAAGCAGAGCAAATTTCTGTTTCTGTGTCATTCTTAAATCTTATGTAAATTGGGTCATTAAATGAAATGGGTTGAAATGAACTATTTACACAAATATTACACAACTTTTTAAAGTTGTTTTGTTTCTTTTTTTTTAGGATGCAAAATTGAAGATTGAGACAATTGAGAGAATGTTACAGAATGCAATCAGGGGCCATGACCTTCGCTCAAGCAGACAGCTCCTGAAGGAGCACAAGCAGCTGGAAGAGGAAGCTCAAGAACTTGCAGAAAAAATCAACTCCATTGTCACCCGTGCCAAACACCTGGCCACCAACCATTTTGACTCTCAGCGCATTCTCAGGGAGACTGACACTTACCTGAAACTGTCAGTACTCATTTTTTCCTCAAAAATTTTCTTCATAGTGAAAACTTACCTGAAATGAAAGACTTGTTTTAATGAAACAATAGCTAATAAATTGATTATAAGTATCAATTAATTAATCACAGGGTCAATTAATACGAAACTGTAAGGAGTTGATTTCTCTGCATGTTTTAAGAAGCCTTCTCCCTTTTGTTATTTTTTGCCAGATTTAAGTCTTTACAGAAACCTTTGGATCATCGCCGAAGCCAGTTAGAGGCAGATGTGGCTCTCTATAGCTTTTACCATGATGTAGACCTAGAGCTAAACTGGATATCAGAGCATCACCCTATCGCTGATACGACGAACTATGAAAGATCTCTGGCTGGGGCAGTTAGCCTGCTTCAAAAACACAAGGTATGATTAGATATGAGTGTATTAATATTGCTAGGGATGAAATTACCTATTCAAAAATAGATTCCCAAGACGGGTGTGATTTAGAGCTTTTATATTGCTTTGTATAGTTGAGTTTATTAACTTAAGAAAGGATTGTACATTTCTGTGTGAAGTTTCAGAGTGAAGCTGTATTCATTATAACTGTTAAATCTTTCAAAACCCCCTCCAGGACCTGCAGGCAGAGGTGAATGCCCACAGGCAGTACCTGCAACGAATACTGGACAGAGGGCGAGCTATGGCCCGGTCCAATCAGTGGAATGGTCAGGAGGTGCAACAGAGGTGCGAGCAATTGATTGCAGAGTGGGAGGAGTTAGAGGAGTCATGTGAGAAACGGTCCAGTGAACTTAACAAGGCAGTTACACGGGAGCAGGTAAAAGTGTAGGAGTGATTGCCATTGTTTGGTCCAGTAATTATTCGAGTCATCAGTGTTAACATTTTTTTTCTGATGGACAGCTTTTGCTTGACTGCAATGAGCTGGAAACGCTTCTTTCAGAAACATCAGCTTTGGTCAGCACTGATTATGGCAAGACTGAATTAGCTACTCAGAGTCTATTAAAGCAGCATGAGGTGACTAATCTTTGGCTTGTAATAATGCAATGGCTTAAGGTTTTAACATGTTAACACATTCTAGTTTGTTTTTTCCAGGGAGTGGAGGGGCATATTGAGGTACTTGCTGCTCAGGTAGATGAACTTAAGTCCAACGTTAAGCAGGCTGTACGTACGTGGGGTTTAGAGGAGTTGAACAAGCCCTACAACCACATTAAATCTAAGCTAAGTGAGGTTCAGCACTCAGCGACAGTGAGGTAAAATAACATTTTATCGGTAGATAAAGCAGGACAACTAACAAATGTTCACACCATCATGTTTCTTTGGCTTGTTAAAACAAACATGTCTCATTACAACAGAGAACAGAGGCTTAGAGAGACCCTAAACCTACATGAATTTAAACGTGAGTCTGCTGAATTGGAGGAATGGATCGGTCAGCAGACACAGATTGCTGCTTCTAAAGACTTTGGGAGTGATTTTGAAAACGCACTGGTGAGATTAGCTATCTATGTCAGACCTTCAAACTACTTTGCATTGTACTTTAATTGGTTGGGGTCCAATGACTTTGTCATGTTTAATTAAGATGTTAATATATGTATATATTTATCAAATTTTCTGAATTTTATATTATTAGTATTTCATTATTTGAAACAAAATCACAAAAATTGTTTTAATTAATATTAATGCAATAGTGGGTATAGAAAGACAGATACTATTTTAATAACGTTTCTTTAGCTTTAGTATGGTGACAATTTAAAAGCCAATTATTTACAATATAACACATTATTTTATCATTATTTTATTTCTTTAATCTTATTATCATTTTATAATTTTCACACTTATTATCTGCCCCTACCAATTATCATATTTTAGGAGACCTTGGCGTCATTATGTAAAACCTTATTTTAATTTTTCATATTTCTTTAAGTTCCTAAAAATTCAATATGATTCATTAATTGAATCCTGTATCTTCAGGATTAAACAAACCGTTATGCATGTTGTCTGTGATCAGGATCTGTCTAAGCACCTCTTGTTTCATGATAGCAACTGCGTGGGAGATTTGAGGTATTCTTAAAGCAGCTGGAGGTGGGACTGGAGAGGATGCACACCTGTGAAAAGTTGGCTGACAAACTCATCAAAACTAATCACCCTGAGAGCCGCTTCATCCGAGAAACACAGAAACTACTCAGGTAATGGCATGTGATAAGGAAAATTATATATAAACAAAATATTATAAACTAACAAATACAGTAATTTCACATTTTTGTTTGTGATGTGTCAGACCTGTCTATATAGTTACATATTTTTACAGTCTATAGATATCATTTACAGTTCATACTTACATGAAGTCTATTGTATGAATGACAGAGAATCATGGGAAGAGCTGCAGAACTTGTCCAAAGATCGTAAAGAAAAGCTACGTAAATCTGAGGAATGTCACAAATTCTACAAAGACCTGACTGATGCGCTAGGACAGATAAAGGTATCGGTCCAGCTTTGCAATAAAGTCATGCTGTTGAATAATATGATCTGCATAACTGCCCTTGTGGTCACATGTTACTTATCTTGTACCAGGAGAGGAACAAAAGCATTCCTGATGACATAGCCAAAGATCTGAAGGGGGTGCTGTCACAGCTACGGAAACATGAAGCTCTTGTACATGAGCTGGCTGGGACAGAGCAACAGGTACACAGAGAGAGAGAGCCTATTCATTACAGGTGTGCTCAGTAATTGCACTGGTGAAATGGCTATCATTCTTGGAGTAACATTATACTGACACCTAGTGGGTTGCATGGATGCTTTTTTGTGCAAAGTGAAAAACTACTGAGTGGACCGTTAAGTTGTTTATTGCTGCTGCAATAACTATATATATATATATACTGTATATATACTGTATATATGAACTGTATCAATCCATTATGGAGTGTTTGAAAAACCTTAACGTTTTTCTGGAATGAATAATAAGTGATGACACGGTTGTTTCTCTGTCTATTTGAACTCATCTTACTCGGATTTCCACTATTAAATAATGGATTTAAGTTGTGTCTCAAACATTTCTTTTATAAAAATGTTTTCTGTAGCCTATTCCTCTGTGGTGCTGTCTTAGTGCTGGAGAAGGTGTGTTGTGTTGCAACAATTTATGAATTACCAGACTCTCCTGATCTCTCCTTTGTTCAATATACTCAAATTCTACAAATGAAGAATTCTTCTGCAACAAATAATACTTTTCTCCGTATCCTTATTTCCTTTTTGCCCTGTTTCCTCGCGTGCTTCTGGCCTAGTAGCTTTACCTGCGCTGCTGTCTGACTGCTCGCCTTCAGTTACATCCTGACGAGGAACAATAGATCTTCTGTGAAAATCTAAAACTTAAAATAAAATGTATAAGTGGAAGGAATGAATGATATAATTAGCTAATAAATAAATAATTTACAAATGCTTACATAGAACTCTTTGTTAGCTCAGTGTTTAGATTTTGTGATTTTCTACAGCTTCAGGAGCTGTTGGATGGAACTGACACCATTCTGGACATGTGCTCTCCTGAGCTGAGGGTGGGGTTGCAGGAGCTGCAGCAGGAGGTGGTGGAGAGCTGGGAAAGTCTCCGAATGCACATGGAGCAGAGGGAGGAGGAGCTGAAGTCAGCTAAGGACCGCTACATGTTCCTCAACACGGTAGCCTACACTCATTTCATAGTACATTTTTAAAGAAGATTCCAAAAAACTCCAAGGTGTGATTTGGTGGAAAATATTGGTTGAAAACTATTTCATACCCATTTTTTATTGCCTTGTTCTCCAGGCACAGGACTACTCCCTCTGGTGCTCCCAGGTGCTGAGTGGGATTAAGGCAGAGGAGTCAATCCGAGACGTTGCTACCTGTGATCTGCAGTTGTTCCAGCACCAGCAGCTCTGGGCTGAGATTGTGGCACATGAGGAGACGTATGCCCAGGCAATATCCATGGGCCAGGACCAACTGGAGCATGACATGCCTAATGCTAGAGAAGTGAGAAACTTAAATTTTGTCTGGTTTATACTACAACATTGCAAACTGTAATATTGTTTATCAAATTGACATGAGAGACGTAAAAATAAGCGCTGAATACATACCAAATATATGTTTAAACACTGTGTGGCTATCAGATCCAAGAGAAACTGAAAGCTCTGCAAGAAGAGAAAGAGACACTTTCTGATAACTGGCAGTCCAAGCAGAAATGGCTGGAGAACACATATCTGGAGCAGGTGTTTTATAGAGACACCGAGTACATGGAAAAAATCACTAACTCTCAAGAGGTTAGTGCTCCTGGAAACTAGCAGGAATTACTTTCATTTACATTTGAACATGTAAAATCTGGTTTGGTGACTTCTTGACAAATATCTATATAGTATAAGATAGTTCACAAATTTGTGGTTAGACATTCATATTGTTAAAGCTAACACCATCTGTTTACTTGTAGATCCAGTTGAAGAACAGTGCTTTGGGAACGACAGTGGACGATGTAGAAACTTTGATTAAACGTCATGAAGCCTTTGAAAAACTTCTTAATTCTCAGGAAGACAAGGTCGGTTGGTCTTCTTCAGCCTATAGTGTGGTATGAAGCATTTAACATTTTCAGGCTAAGTATAGATAAAAGAAAATCTTATCATGTTGTGTAGATGGTGGCTCTTCAGGAGTCAGCGGAGCACTTAAGGACAGAAGGTTTGAAGGGAGAAAAAAGCATCAGCATTAGGAACAAACTGAAAGCTCTCCAGGAGAGGAGGGAGCGCATCAAAGACCTGTCTGAAAAACGCAGAGAGGATCTCGAGATCTCGAAGCTTCTCTGTATTTTCAACCGAGATGTGTCAGAGGTACTTTTAATTTCTAGGTCACCTTAAACATATAGAAATAAACAATTTTAATTGGTTGGTTTGTGGTATTTATTTGTATTTTAGGCAGAGGAATGGATCACAGACCGTATGAATAAGATACAAGAAGACTCAAAAATGGACATGAGCAACCTTCAGACTAAAATGAAGATACTGCAGAAGCATCAGGTGTTTGAAGCAGAGATTCTGGCCCATGGAAATATCATTGAATCTGTCCAGCAGGTGAGTCACTGTTCTAAAGTCACAAGGTGGTTCAGTAGTCAGTAAGAGATTGCTATATTTATTTATTCTTCTTTTGGTCTTCATAAATATATTTAACATAGTTTGTCACATACTTGTCACAAGGCTGGAAATGAACTGGTAACCATGCGGCACCCAAAATTGAAGGAGATACGGCAGACTATTTCTGCGCTGATCTCTCATTGGGAGGCTCTGAAGCAAGCAGTTGCGGTCCGTGGGAAAGTTCTTGAGGATAACCGTGATTTTCTTGAGTTCCTGCAGAAAGTGGAGCAAGTTGAAGTTTGGATTAGGCAAAAGGTGAATAAATAAGGCCATTCCATTACAATTTGCTGAAAACATGCCTTGGTTAACAGAATTGGTATACCAGTTGATGTTTGGTTTCACTGACCTCAGTTTCTTTGCTGTATAGGAGGTGATGATAAATATTGGTGATGTTGGAGAGGATTATGAACATGGTCAGCAACTGCTGAAGAAACTCAGTGAATTCGGAGGCTCAGGCTCTGGAGTAAGTCTAGTGTTCTGCTTGATTAAGCAAATGTTAACTTAAAGAAAAACAATAACTACTCAGTTTACTGAAATTGCATAGCCTACCGTAGGCTTTGTAATATATAACGGCAGTATACAGCATATTGCTTAGTGCAGAAACATTCTTTTACTAAGTAGTTTTCATCCCTCAGGATGTGACTGTTGATGATGCTCACATCAAGACAATCAACACTCTGGCAGCCCGGCTAGAGAGACAGAAAAGTGATGAGTTGGCGACTGTGAAAAAGCGTAGGCAGCAGCTCAATGAACGGTACATCCTCCTATGTTTCAAATGAGATCAATGTTCAATTAAGAAAATACACTTGTCCTCTGTTATATCTTGGATATTGTTGTTTGTTTTCGTTTTGACTTTCTTGTTCGCCTTCCCAACAGATGGAGTAATTTCCATGGCAACCTGAGCAGCTATAAGAGGAAGCTGGAGTCAGCGCTAGAAGTCCACGCCTTGATTCGAGAACTCGAGGAAGTCCGGGACAGAGCTGGGGAGAAGGTGAGAGAGAGAGAGAGTTTATAGTTGTCAAATGATATGCCTTGGAATCTGAACTCAACTTTGGCTTGGAATCCATATAGTACTGAGTGAAATGAAGCATTCATTTTTTCGAATCAGCAAGATCATAACTGCTAAAATGTCTTTTAGTTTTTTATTTTGATGAAAATACATAAATGCAAAAATTATAAATTATTTTATATTTAATTTTACAATATAACAATATCTAAAATAAATTTAATGTCATATTCTTTATGAAATATTCTTAATTTAATTTATTAATTTATTAAAATTAATTATTATTATTTCTGTTCATTTCTATTTTATTCGGCCACAGATGCTACTGCTCCAGGGTCAGGGCTGTGGAGTGGATGTGGAGAGTGTGGAAAACCTCATTCGCAGGCACGAGGAGATGGAGAGGGAGGCCAGGGTCATCCAGGAGAGAGGCTCTGTGAGTAGACTGGACAGCTGTTATACAAAGAACACATTCATCCATATTAATCAGTGCACTGGGGGTAGCACGTCCTATACAATATCTATTGTGTGTGCTAGCTTTGTGGTTAAAGGCTTTATAGAAAATCTCTCAGCACCTTCCAATAAAGTAACTGCTGTAAGTAGAAAAGCATTTAAATGAACCCTTCATGGTGCATTATATGCTGTAGTGTAAATCACTAAAGCTTGTCTGCTTACAAGAAGGGTTACAAGGAACACAATTGGTCTAATTTGTAAAACCAGGCCATGGAGAAGGACACTAAAGATCGGTTGAGGAGACACTGTGATCTGTCTGACAAACTTAGAAAGAAGCAGGAAGAGGTCAACATTGCTTTAGTGAAGCTGGACAAGGAAATCAAACGAAGGTATGCTGCCATTAGTTGCTTTATTCTTAATTTATAATGATAATAATAATAATAATGTGATATTTAAATAACAATGTAAAAATATAATATAAAATATACATAAAATGAGAAAGAATATACTTTTTTTATGTAGGAAAGAACGGTTGCAGGAGTCTCATCAGCTGCAACTATTCAAAGCTAACCAGCGCCTTCTGTTGGACTGGACCCTGAAGCAAAGCGATGAGATGGCGAAGAATGGCCTGCCAAAGAATAAGACTGAAGCTGAGAGTTTCATACTAGAGCACCAAAACTGGAAGGTATTTAAAAAAAATTGCAGATTGTTTTTGTTTTGTGTTCTTATCTTTTTCTGTCAAGAAATAAAAGCTAAAACAAATACATTACCTTTATTGATTTATCAGACGCATTGATCCAAAGCGACTTAAAAATGAGGAACATCACAAGTGATTTGTCATAGTACATTGTACTGCATACTGTTAGATGATAGAAAACTTGTGTTATACTTTATTAACATTTAATGATTGCAGGCTGAGATTGATGCCCGCAGTGAGCGTATAGATTCAGTTAGGAGTTTTGGACAGAATCTTGTGAAATCTGGACACAGTGATTCAGCCGAGATTAAAGAAGCCCTAAGTAAGCTGGAGGATGCCAAAGCAAAGCTAGCTCAAGCTTGGGAGGACCGAAAGAACACTCTGGATCAAGCACTGAAGCTCCAGGTGACTTAACAAAGCAGCAGGTTGTTTTGGTTCATTAAGGTTCTGTTTATTCTAGAGTATTTGTGAGGTATTATGTGGAGCTTAATGAGATATTGATTGGTTGCAGATATTCCTGGGCTATGCTGACCAGACTGAGAGCTGGATGAGTAACAGGGAGGCTTTCTTGATCAATGAAAATCTTGGGGTAAGAGCTTAAATTCTTGGACTCCATTAAAAAGGCAGAGTAACATTTCACCTTATTAGAAATCAAAACGTCCTTGGGTGTTTTATCCTCTGTAACTTTGGAATTGGATGCTGAAAGTTGTTTCACACTGTCATTGCAGGGTTCACTGTCAGAGGTGGAGGCTCTTCAGAGGAAGCACGCTCTGTTTGAGAACTCTCTAGAAGCTCAGATGGAGCAGGTGGCCGAGGTGGACCGATTTGCTCAACAGCTCATACAGGCACAGCACTATGACTCTGACAACATCAAGAAGAAGGCCAAAGCTATTCTGCTCAGGTATGCAGTAAGCAAACAAAACTTACTTCCCTGGTAAAAAATAATTACACTTCAGCACACTTTTAAAAGGAGTAGTCATTACAGAAGTAACATTTAAAAGCACTTAAAGGGTTAGTTCACCCAAGAATGAAAATTATCCTATAATTTAATCACCATCAAGCCATCCTAGGTGTATATGACTTTCTTATTTCAGCCAAACACAATCGGAGTTATATTAAAAAAATATATCCTGGCTCTTCCAAGCTTTATAATGGGAGTGAATGGTACTACAGATTTTGAAGCCAAAAAAGCATATCCATCCATTATAAAAGTAATCCATAGGGCTCCAGGGGGCTAATAAAGGCCTTCTGAACCTACAGTAGTCACATTCAAATCCAGACTCAAAACACACCTGTTTAGCTGTGCATTTACTGAATGAGCACTGTGCCACTGTTTCTTCCGACTGTTTGTACTGTATTTTACCTTCTTTTTTATTCTAAACTGTTTTAATTATTCTTATTTATTTTGATTATTTTAATTTCTTCTATGTAAAGCACTTTGCATTACCATTGAAATGTGTATGAAATGTGCTATATAAATAAACTTGCCTTGCCTTGCCTTCTGAAGCAATGCAATGCGTTTTTCTAAGAAAAATATCCATATTTATAACTTTATAAGCTATAATCACTGGCTTCCGGTAACAGCCGAGTCTAGTACTAGAGTCTAGTTCCGGCAGAAGAGTGACCTCTAATCTGACACATGACGTATTGATGAAGCGCAGAGGATAGAGCATAACAAAACACCGGTCACGAATTAGAAGTCTAAAATGAGAATTTTTAAAGAGAAATTTTGGAGGATTTCGATATAAGAGAAGAGGAGCTTGATTTTGTTGCCCAGCATTATTACAAAGTGACCATTTATTTTATTCATATTATATCAGAAGATCAGAAACATTATAAAGTACTGATAACGTAAATATCCTTTCTTGTAGGAAGGACAAAGTACTGGAAATGAGCAAAGGCAGACGGAAAGCTTTGGAAGAATCTCTACATTTGCAGAAATTCATGGAAGGAAGCTATGAGGTGTGTGAAGAAAAAAACTCAGAGAGATGAAATCTGCTTGTCTGATCTATTTTACACATCAGTATATTTTTTTACGAACTTAAATTCTCATTTGTAAAGGTTTCCTCATGGTTGAATGAGAAGAACTCTGTGGCTGTTGATGAGAGCTGGAGAGATCCTATCAACCTGCAGGCTAAGCTACTAAAACACCAGAGCTTTGAGGCAGAGATACTGGCTAACCGCAACAGAGTGCAGAACCTCATAAAAGTATGACTCTTAAAGAATGTCTAAATATCTCTTAATCGTTCTCTATTTGTATGAAATTCAGACTTAAAAGGGTATCAGCAGCGTTTAGCCTAAAACAGGAAATGTTTCTTCAGGAGGGTGATAACATGCTAGCATCCAGTCTTTCTGCTAAAAGCAAGATAAAACCACGAATAAAGGATGTCGATGACAGCTGGGACCAGCTTTTAAGCAACTGTAAAGAGAAGAAGTTACGTCTACAGCAAGCATATCAGGTACAGCATGCTAAAACTCAAGCCATTCTTCTGATTCTACATGACTGATATCCTGTAGAGATGCTGCTTACTTATGGTTCTCTGACAATGAATATTAAACACCAGCATATCTCCATGACTTTCAGATTTCCTGACCCTGGTTTTAAATATTATCTTGGATTTGAGGTTTTTGTTTGCCTGTTCACTTTTTTCCTCTAGGCGTTGCAGTTTCAGCGCTCTTTGGATGACATTGAAGAGTGGCTTGGATCAGTGGAAGTAGAAGTGGTGAATGAAGACTACGGGGGTGACCTTGCCTCAGTTAGTAGGCTGCTTAAGGCCCTGCAGGGCCTGGAAGAAATGGTAGATGCACACATGGAGAAGGTCCAAGGGCTGGTGGACATAGCCAAAGAATTCAGCTCTCAAGGCAACTTCCTTGCAGAAAATATACAGCAGAGGGTTTGGGAGGTGGTCAGCAGGTATGTTTTTGTTCAGGAAAAACAGCTCATCTTGCTTTCGCGTAGATGGTTTGAACATGGTGGTCCAATAGTCCATGGACCAAACCTGTGAGGGGCAAAAACAAATAATTGAGAAAGTAAAAGATTTGAAGTGAAAAATAGTGCGCAAGATTAAACATTAATGTGGCCACTATATTCATTAGCTTTGAAATGTCAGTAAAGTTATTAAAAAAATTATGACACATCACATTATTACTGTGCCATACTACATGTAATCCTTCAGCATGTGTGGTATTGGTTTATTTCACTTGATTGACAGACCGAGTGAAAAACAATTACATTTAATCATTTTTCTCAGGTATAATGGCCTGGCTGAGCCACTGCAGGCCCGCAGGGAAACTCTGGAGTCATGGCAGCTGCTGTTCCAGTTCTACAGGGACTTAGAGGATGAGCTGCTGTGGATTCAGGACAAGCTGCAGGCCACAGTCACAAAAGACATGGGCACTTCCCTGCAGAGCATACAAACCATAGTCAAGAAACATCTGGTTAGTCAGGTCCAGAACTCTGTAACTATAATACTGGTGCTTCAAAACTTGGTGGACTGTAGTCCTGGCTTCTCAGGAAGCACAAAGAGCCACTTCTGATATGCTAATACCTTCCCTTACAGGTTGTGATGCAGGAAATTGAGAACCGGACACCTCTAATAATGGCTGTACAGGAGGCAGGACAGAACCTGGTGCGAGGACGACACTTTGCATCACGTGAGATCAGTGAAAGACTTGCTGAGTTAAAGAAGAACTTTGACACTCTGAAGAAAGAGTCAACGAATAAAGATCGCCTGCTTCAACAAGCACTAAAAATCCAGACCTTTCTCTCAGAGGTGTGTTACCAGTTCATAAAGTAATGTGATTCATATATACATATCAAATCTGATGTCTAATGTCTCTCCATTATGACACAGGTTTCCCAACTGGAGCAGTGGATGGAGGAACAGAGGCCTGTGTTAGAGTCTAGGGACTATGGAAAGAGTGAGGAAGCCACTGAAGCTTTGCTCAGGAAACTGGACACAGCTGACCTAGAGTTGGAAAGCCAGCGTGGAAAAGTAGAGGCACTCCTGAAAACTGGCACTGATCTAGAGAAGTCCCAACATCCCAACAGGTGCAGTCATTAGGTCGTGTATGCACTGATTTATTGAACTAATTGCTGATATTTGTAATGGCATTGCGGTTAGAGATGCCAGCAGAATGTTACTCAACGCTTTTGATTCAAGAAGACATGACAGTACAAAGTTTGTTGTTGATGTTGTTGTTGTTGAGGTTCAAAAGAACAGCACTTATTATTGAATTGGAAATCCTTTGTAACACTTAATAAAAATATTTGAATATCTTTCTGACCCCAAACTTTTGAATGGTACGAGTTGAAAATCTGAAATAATGACATGTCTTGACTTTATAACGTGTCTTTGCAGCCATTTAGTGAGTAAGAGCCTTGAAGATATGCAGGGTGAGTTTGAGACACTACTACAGCTGTCTGCTGAACGTCACACAGAGTTGGAGAATCAGTACAATCTATATGTATTTGAGAGAGAATCCAGAGACCTACAGAACTGGCTCCTTTCTCGCAAGACCATAGCAGAGTCTGATGATTTTGGACAAGATCTGGAAGGGGTGGAGGTAAGAATCCCTCAAAATGAGTTTGCCAAGAGAGCAAAAACACACTATACAATTTTAAGATTGATGTAGTCTTTATATATTTACCTTTTTCTGTTAAATATTGTTTATTTTCCTTCTACATGGCACATTGCATTATGATGTTTGTTCTTATAGATCATGTACTATAAATCTACCATGGTTGCTTCTAACAACCTTTTAGACCTTACAACCATTGTAACTGTAAGAACTATTTTAATCATCAAAATAGTTTTTAAATGAACCCGCTTGCTTTTATTAGGCACTGCAGAAGAAGTTTGAGGATTTTGCAGAAGAGGTGGACACTCTGGGCCCGAGTAAGCTGAGTACTGTCCAAAAGCTGAAGCAAACAGTGCAGTCATCAGAGGCACAGCAAAAAGAGAGAGATCTACTCAAGCTCTGGGAGGATTTAAACAAGGCTATGAAAGCAAGAGCAGAGGTAATATTATAAAAGAAACAATGGCAATTATTCTAAGGTTCTGCTTCCTGTTTATATTTGACTGATATTAAAGATTGAGCCTCTTCTTAGAGTAATAAGCGCATGTTTTTGACAGAACCTGCGTTCCGCTCGAGAGGTTCACCAGTTTTACCATGACCTGGATGAGCTTAGGAGCTGGATGAATGAAAAAGAGGTGGCTCTGGACTCAGAGGAGCAGGAGAACGACCTGCTCAGTGTCCAAGCTCTCATTCGCCAACATGAAGGCTTAGAGGTACCCAATATTCATACGCAGTTGTTACTATCAGCCTGATGTTTAATTCAAAACATTTAAACATTTACCACAGGTGGATTTTTTAAATAGTGCAACCATTTGTTTCATCAGAGAGACCTTGCAGTGATAGAAGACGACGTGTCTCGTCGAAAAGAGGAAGGCAAAGCTCTGGTCCGCAGGTGTCCTCGAGTGAGGGACACTTTAAGTGAGAGGCTGCAGGAAGTGGACGAGACCTGGAGCAGCCTCCTGGAGAAGGCCAACCAGCGCAGACAAAGACTCCAACAGGCAGAGGCCGTTCAGAGATATCTGACCGAATGGAGAGAGCTGATGTATGCAATGTTTTCATTTTTTTGTTGGCTGTTTTTCATGTGTTGTTCTGCTGTTTTACATTGATGTTGTTGATACTGTCTTAGGGGCTGGCTTAAGGAGACATTGTCCCTAGTGACTGGCGAGGGGGTTGGAGGCGAAGTTAAAGACCTGGAGCAGCTCATTAAAAGACACAATGAGTACCGCACACAGATTGACAGGCAGCTGGACAAATCAGAAATGGTTAAAAATGAAGGGAGACATCTGATGGAAGAGGGAAACTTCATGAGTCACGAGGTACGGCACTTACACCCGAAGGCTGGAATACACTACACAACTTTTGCCCAGATTTTTGCCCCAATTTGCAGTCTAGAATAGTTGATGCTAGTTAGTGAAAGTAAGAGCTAGTCTGCAGATATTGTGATGTCGGAGTGGACAGATTTCACACTCAAAAATCGCATAGTGTGCAGTGTTATCATTAATGAAAATTATTTTTAATAATTTTAGTTAATTGAAATAAAGGTGAAATATAATAATAATAAATGGGAAGATGGAAATGTTGCCATGGCATCTAACTAAAATAAAATGTAAGTGCTAAAACTACATTTTAAATAAAAATTAATTAAATAGTAATTACTATTACTTTAGTAATTAGTACAATTACTACATAGAAATATTAAAACTAAACATAAAATTAAATTAAATTAAATACAAAATATTTATAAATACCATAATGGTAACACTTTACAATAAGGTTTAATTAGTTAACTTTAGTTAACATGAACTAAGAATGAACAATACTTCTACAGCATTTTTTTATCTTAGTTAACGTTAATTTCAGCATTTACTAATACATTCAAATCAAAAGGTGTATATTGTCTAACAGTTCACAGTCCATTAACTAAACATAAACAATGAACAACTGCTTTTTTTCAACTTACATTAAGATGGATAAATACTGTAACAAATGTATTGCTCATTGTTAGTTCATGTTAGTTAATTCATTAACTAATGTTAACAAATGAGACCTTATTGTAAAGTGCTACCACTATAATAGTATGTAAATAATGCAAATGTAATGCTGGTAGTGTGTGATGGGCACACAATTATATTAGCTTTAAAAGATTAGATTCAGTCTGAGGATATTAAACGATTTTAGAACTCTAATGTTTTATTTTGTTTCTGTGGGTTTGTTATAATCTGAGCCACCTTAAAGTCCAATTGTGTCAGTGTGAAATTATTGCTCTTTTAGTGTGTGATGTGCAGTTTTTCTTTCAACATTTACAAAGTTGGCACGTGTATGGTGCCTAGTGTTTTAAAAACTTTTAGATAAAAATTTTACAGTCTAAATGAAAAGTCTGGGATGCTGTAAAAACGTAATTCAGGGAGCTTTAGAAAAGTTTCAATGCAACAATTCTCTTCATCAGCAACTCTTAGTTTACAACAAAACATGATCAACATGTACAGTGATCCTTTTGAACCTTTTTTGAAGCTAAGTCTTTAAAAAAAAAAGTTATTCTCTATCTCTGTGTTTGCAGCTGGAGGATCGTCTTGTGCAGCTCCAGGAGCTGGAGGTGTGGGTGCTGGAGGCTTGGGCTGAAAGGAAAGCTCAATATCAGGAAGACCTTGAACTGCAGCAGCTGCAGAGAGAGCTGGAGCAGGCCGAGCACTGGCTCAACTCTTATGAGAGCACGCTCAGAGCAGAGGACTATGGGGTGAGGTTGTCCGCAGTTTACCGGTTTATGTATTAGTTTTTATGAATTTGGGGAATTGGGAACCTAATACTCCAATTAGCTGGAAAAAAACACCTTCATGAAATCTAATTGTATCGAATGGTTGGACAGGACTCAGTATCAGATGTTTTGGAGTTAATGAAGAAGCAAGAGGATCTGGAAGCCATGATTCAAGCCCAGAGTGAGAGATTTAATGCCCTTCAAGCCAGAAGAACACAGGTAAAATACAGATTACTATTACTAGCTTTTTATTTTTCTCAATATTTAATTCCATTTTTGGCAGAAATTCTTCCCGTTAACTTTACACACCTTTAAAATCAAATTCAAAAGCAGTTTCATGCCTTTTTAAAGATGAAATCATCCACATTCATCAGTTTCTATTCACCCTGTTTGATTTCTCTGCTCTTTCTTTGCTCTCCCAGAGAGAAAAGAAGAGAAAAGAAATTCAAAGAGGTGACGGTACAGACAGCAGCAGGGACAAGCCCATTCATGTAACTTCACTAAAGCGAAAGCCGTCTGAGCGTCCAGCTTTGCCCCCCCGCCCCTCATTGACCAGTCCTGTCCTTAGGAACAGCAGTAGTAAGAGTGATAATTCAACCATACCCTCGCAAGACCCTACAGCCAGGTCTGCCGTCCTGCAGAGAAGCAGCGGTGGTAAAACAGACTCGTCTGTGGTGTCACCAGTGGCATCAGGCTTCAGGAGCAACAGCAGCAGCGATAGAGATACCGTAACGTCCCCCGAAAAAACACCCACCTCTGTTCTGGACAGCCCCAACTCCTCAGAAGCTTCTAGTGCTGCTTACAAACCCCATTATTTACACAATGTCCTCAAGACAGGCCACACCACATCTGAAGATGAGGTTGATACTCCGAGACAGACCGAACCCTCCCTCAGTGTCATTGCCAAACCAAGGATCACTCCTAGGCGTCTGAAACCATCAAGCCCTGATAAAGAGATTTGGGGTCCTCCTGCATCAAAACCCCCTGAGCCACCCTCCAAAGATGCAGATATGGCCGACAACCAAAACTCAGAGGAGAGAAACCTTCCCCCTTCCACCCCACTACAAAACCCTCAGTCATCTCCTCCATCTTCCCTTTCAGACCCAGAAGTTCAAGCACCCTCTTCTACTAACACTTCATTAGTCATCTCGACTGTTACCACTAAGGTAAACACTTTTTTGTCCTTTTTGTTTTAGTTTCCACCTTTTTGGGCTGCAATTTGTGTATATTTCTAGATCACAGTAGGACGTGCCAAAATGGAGGGAACCTTGGAGATTAAACTGAAGCAAGGCGGATATAAAGTAAGCTTTCTAACCAACACCAATGGTAATATTGATTAAAAAGCTCTCTCTGACATCCTTAGCTCCACTTCTTTGTTTATAGTGTGGTTTTGTTTCTGTAAGAGCACTTAATGGTGTAACATTGATCTGTTGGTTTGGATCAGGGCTTGGATCACTGGGAAACGGTCTATGCACTACTGGAAGAGGAGACACTCAATCTGTTTAAAGACCAAGATGCCGCCAGTGAGGTATGGCTCACACACACACAACATGGTCACACACACACACACACACACACACTTGGCTAGACACACCATTGAAAGAGGGTCTGTTTAATATTAATTAACTATATATTCAGACACACAGGCTGATTATTTCTGCAGTTAACCCTATATCAGTAATTTCACCACATGATGCATTAAGATGCAATTAAGAGCCATTATATCAATTTAAGGAGATGTTTCTGTGGTGGACTCTGATTATTTTTCCTCTTTAATCCATTTCATTTAATACAGAATTGTACACGCTGGCCACCGATCACCCTGGCTGGAGCAGTTTGTAAAAACAATCCTTACTACAGAAGAAAGGAGCATACTTTCAAACTCATGTGAGTGATGATTCATGCAACCTGCCAAGAACATCTGCTCACATTTCAGATGAAAAGAAATCTATAATCGGTTTCACTCTCTGGTTTAGGCTGAGTGATGGCAGTCAATATCTGTTTGCCGCATCATCTCAAGAAGAACAGCAAAAGTGGTTGAAGGAGCTTCAGAATTGCACAAATCCAACAATGTCTTCAGACAATCCTGGGTAACATCAAATAAAAAACCCAAACAAACACCTCTTCTGTGATGGGCTTGTTTTTAATTTTTCTATTGAAATTCATGTGGCTATTTTTAGGGATTATAAAGACACAAATGTCAAGGTGATCTCATAATGAAGTTTTATTAAAAGAACAAAAGTCTTGAATATAAAACATATATTTTATTATTTTATACATTTTAAACATTCTATACATTTAAATGTAATTTACTCCTGTGATGGTAAAGCTGAATTTTCAGTATCATTAGTCCAGTCTTCAGTCACATGATCCTTCAGAAATCATTTGTTTCACTCATTTCTTATTATCAATGTTGAAAATATTTGTGCTGCTTAATATTTTCATGAAACTGTGATATTTTTCCAGATTCTTCTATGAATAGAATGTAAAAAGGAATAGCATTTGTGAAATGCAAAATTTTATAACATTATAAATGTCTTTACTCTTACTTTTCATCCATTTAATCAATTTATGCGGAATAAAAGTCGTAATTTCTTTCCAAAAAAAGAAAAGTATAGAAATATTTAAAAGTAGGCTATATATTAGTTATATATTAATGCTGGCCCCAAAATTTTGAAGTTTGGTAGTTTATATTAACAAAACTACTCCACTGATCATTAATATTTGAAAAACCTTTGTCACCCAAATAAAACTCAATATGATGCAACCATCTGAAAGTATTACTGTAAAAACAGGCAGAAAAGAAAAAATGATATCATAGAGAAGAGCTTTGCAGACCCCCATGACTGTGTCACGGGCAATAAGTCTCTTAAAAAATTGACCTTTTTATGACAAGGCAAGGTTATTTTAGGTTTTAAGTCACATATGTCCAACCCACAAACGTAATATTTATAAATAGTGTATTCTATCATATATTCAAGGTGTAAGGGAAATATATTCATTTCAAACTGAAACTTTTCTTGATTTCTTGGTCGTTTCAAAACCATATGAAACCAACATGAATAGAAAGAGTACATTTCTAAGAACTTGAATGTATATCTTTTAATCATGGACACTCTTATTTGCCTTTGATCAGTTAACACACACACACACACACACACACACACACACACACACACACACACACACACACACACACACACACACACATATATATATATACATACATCAGTTACTGAAAGAATTATATTATCGGACAACAAAGTTTTCTCACATGCTCTTACGACTGACATGTTTGTCCCCCGCACAGAATTAACACAGAAGCGAGTAGAGAAAGCACAGAGCAGTGCGAGTCTGTGCCAGCCGACACATCCGACACTCAAGTCTCCACCACGAAGTCGAAACAGGAAACGGGTGAGAGAACAAACAGAGCCTGAGTACTTCTGTGCGTTTATGTGTGCCAATGTGTGTGCTTCTGCTTAACACTTACCATTGGTATTAACAGAAGACTCCACCGAGAGCTGTGAGACAGAGAGAGAGCCACCACCAAAACCCCCCCACACTTATTACAACAGACACCGCTACCCTGACGAAGGAGAGAGCCAGGACTCAGGTGAGATCCCGTAACTCCAGTGACTCGAGCAAAATCAAATTATCAGTCTCTAGTATCACAACTATTCAAGTCCTTTAATTATGAAAATAAAAATGAAAATGTCACTTTAATGTTTATGTTCTGGATAAAGATTGATTTGTCATGTATTATAATAACATTTATAATCTCTCTCATGAGATACATTTGCTGCGTGTGTCTGAAACAGAATAAACTGTTTTTGTTTCTCTTCAGTGAGTGTGACCCCAAATGTAAGAAGTCTACAGAGGAACCAGCCTCCCCTGTCCCCTCCACCTCCTCCACCACAAAATGAGGCAGAGAATGGAGCCAAGGACAAGTCCAAAAGCAGGAGTAGCTTCATGAAATTTTTCAAAAAATGATTTTTTTTTTTTTACATAATAGCAGATTTCACCCTTTCCTCTAACTTGATGTGACTTCATTTAAAGGCTATTTATATTTGAATCTTAATTAATTATTATACTCTGATTTGGTTTTCTTCAAGACTAATACTGCTGATCTAACGTCTTTTTTGTGATTACATACTTGAAATGACACCTCATAAATATTTTTGTTTTTAATATGTGCAAAGATAAATAGTAAATGAGTGATCACTAATAATGTTAAAAACTAAAATCCATCAGATCGGTTTTTAGTATATTGGTATATGAATAAAAATCATGTGCTTAGCTCTGATTGTATTATTTTTAAGGATTCTAGTGTGGATGAAGATGCATGCTGTGTGGTGGGTTTAGCAAAAGTGGGACATTGGGTAAAATGGGACAGAAAGTTTGAATATATTTTTTTGAAATATATTGAATATAACTGTCATCAAGTGTCTTTGTTCTACTGTGTTCAAATGTCTTAGATTATTACATTTAAATTATATTAAAAATGAATTCAATATTTTAGCACATCACTAAAAAAAAAAACCTCAATGGTTGATAATATAAAGCTTTTAGCTGCTCCATTATAAATATATCAAACACCTTTGTTCCCGCAGCATAATTCAGCATATATACAATTAGATCGTATAAATAATTAAGATTTGCATTACAAGTCATTTGGCAGTGTTTGAGTATTATTGATGAACCTGGTCATCCGCCACATGATGGCGCTACAGACTATGAAAAGCAATTGTTCGCACAGTCCTTAAGAAAATCTACCCCATAAGCCACCGTGTTCGTGTTTATAAACATTATTACAAAGCATATTTTTAGCGATAATTTAGAAAAACGTGATCCCTCATATTTTACATTTAGGCACAGTAAAATACAAAAATATAGCCTACATAGGCTATTTCCCGCGAGCATTACTGAACTGGATATTTAAAAACTGGCTTAAACTATTTATTTTAACATTTATAATTAAACTTTAGTTATTATTATTATTAGTTATGATGCCAATATTGTGCAACAATAATGCATAATATGATATGATTATTCACGGTTTAATTTTTCTTCTCATTGAAAACTTTGTAAACTTAATTTTGTGATCGACTTTGGCAACAACACTAAACATTATGAATAAATACACTTCGGGTTATTTTATTTGTATCCTACTATTGTTTTTTTCTCGCACAGACAGAACGGTAAAATCGTATCTCTAAATGGTAGTAACCAATTTACTTCTAGCTGTAGCTTAAGAACTTGTATACAGATACAAGACTGCATAGAATACATTTACGAGTTTTGTTTTGACGCGTTGTCAACATTTCATTCAACTCAAGATTTTAGTTATGTAGCCCATGGTCGTGCAAATAATATTGTTTATGTCACTAAAGTTAAGCTACTAATTCATCAGAAGCTTCTTAGTCTTTTTACATGTTGTAGTGCGAGTAGGCTAGGCTATAACAAATGCAAAGGATATGATTGTATGAAAAGTAGACTATGCTTTAAAATAATGTATATTTCCTTATATTTATTTGGCTGTACAAAATGAACCAAATAGGCCTAATCCACCCTGCATGTAACATTTTTCCGTGGGTTTTGAATTTTGTAAATTATTTTGTACCACATAGGAAAACGAAATGTTAAAAAAATCTGTATGTTTGTTATAATTAAAAGAAACGAGTTTTCCCAAGATCTCTCATTGAAATAAGCGCATAAGAGAAGAAATGCTGCAATATTCCCACGCCGCTAGAGGGCATCCTAATAAAGACACAAGCTGCAGTTTTAACAGACAGGATTGATTTTGTCCAGGATTACCTCCCTGTTTATCAGTTCTCATTTCAACACAGGCGTATGTTTGTCGAGGTAAGTGACAACTGTGTTTATTTAAGCGACGTGTTCATAAACATTTAGGTAATTTTAGGAAGAGCCCACATCACTGCGCAAAAATAACTTTATCAGCCTTCTGTCATTAACACAAACGTGGGCTATAGCTTACTGCTGGTAGGTGATCGAGGTGATGTTATAGCCCAAATAAATATATTGGAGAAAATGATTTGATGTTAATTTCAGTAAGCATTAAGCAAAGTGTCTTTTACTCAGGCCCACTCAAACCACCTTTACTTTACATTGCTGCACATCAATGCATTTAGGTTGGTTTAATGCAGATAAAGATCTAAATACTAAAATAAATAAATGAAAAAATTATAAAATAAACCACCATCTCGTTTAGTTTAGAAATTGTTAGCATCTTTGCACATAGTTTGGATATCTTACGATCCAGCGTTAATAATAGCTTAATAAAATTACCGATTTATATTTTTTATGACAATTTATCAAACAATGTAAATCAAATAGGCCACAATAATGCCTCACGTTTATGCAGGCTAATTAATTTGATGATAATATTAGACTCAGGCCTGTGCCTGTTGTTAATGGCTCATCGCAAACCAAAACCAAATAATATATTAATAGTAGCCTAGCATATTGTGCCTTCAATACGGGATATATGCTCTT
This sequence comes from Siphateles boraxobius, assembly GCF_051911475.1. Classification (NCBI taxonomy): domain Eukaryota; kingdom Metazoa; phylum Chordata; class Actinopteri; order Cypriniformes; family Leuciscidae; genus Siphateles; species Siphateles boraxobius. Next base: position 33,632,000 of record NW_027508833.1, on the reverse strand, counting down.
ATTTAAAGGAACATGTGTTAACAACTGTAATCAAATGAGAGAAGTTTGAAAATTATGCATTATCCGCCTACCCAGTTCTGATCACTTTGATCTTGCCTGGGTATTTTTTCTTCCGCGAAAAGATATTTTTGCACCTGTCAGACAATGTCGATGAGACATTCACATCTTGTTTGTTGAAGGTGGGCTACAAGCATGTGCCATTTATAAAAAATAAAATAAAAAACAAACAAACATTATAGTCTCAATCTTATCCGCTCAAATTGTTATTTTCCCTTCGGCTTGGCTTTTTCAAAGTGCATTAAAAGCAACAAATAGTTGTGCATTGATAGAAATGGTTTGAAATATGCAATATATTAAATTGCCGGCTGTGCAACTAGTGCCAGATTTTTGTGTTTTTGTTAGAAATCTAAATTAATGTATATGCATTATACAATTTCAATGTTTGCAATGCAACAAATATTATTATTTAGCCTTACTGAGCAACAAACACGTTAGGTCCCTGCCCAATAATTCTCAAGTATCCTATGTTCTCCATAAAATGTCTGATTCAACTTTCCACTTTGAAGTGAAATTATATCGCACAGCCTATATCACAGGTGTGGGTTAATGCATTTGTTCTATTTATAGAGTTTAGAAAACAAAAGGTTATTCAATAATGGAAAACAAAAACAGCATGAATAATAATAGCTAAAAGTTAGTTTTTGTGTGTGTGCTTTTTTAGTTTATGATACAACAGGCTGAATTTGTAAAGACTAATTTTCTTTTATTTATTTAAATGTTTATAAAATTGTATGTTTACATGCAACCTGACTCTGAATTAATTCTCAAAAAATTCACCTTGTGGGAATCCAGTTTGTTTGTTTGTTTGCGTGTCTCTGTGTACGATTTGTTTGCACATGTGAATGCGTGTGTGCCGTGCGTGTGTCTGTTGTTCAGTCAACCCCCCTGCAACGTCCCCAACACAAATACACACATATCAGCCCTTGCAGTAGAGAAACTTCAACCGTAAATATAAAGCAACTAATTGATGTCAGCATCCGTCATGTTATTTTTGCGTCCTTAATGACACATATTTTTATTATTATTATTAGGCTATTATTATTTAAAAACAATGATGAACTGTAGGTCTTTTCAGAATTTCTTAAAAATTGTGTAGAGGTCTTGTTCTTAATTTATGTGTTGGCTCCCTAGTACTTAGGCCTATAGAATATACTCTATCCTTTTGTAGTAAGTTTGTATGTGAACATTTTTGATCATAATGATTGACCTTCTAAATTCACTGTTATTTGCTGTTTTATGTACGCCTGGTGATTACGCCTAGCATCTGGTTTATCACGTTAAATTAATAACCAAAACACACCCAGAAATAAATGATCATCTACTGCTTTGTTACTATCCTTATTGATATTGGCCTATTATTATTATTAGGCTATTATTATTATTCAAAGTAAAAATATTATTGTGCTTGATCTTGATATTTCCAACTGCCTCAGTTGTTGTTGCCGATGATGTTGTTCATAGTTAGTAGCATGATTATTAACATCCTAGGAATAAATATGCTTATAGCGTCTTACTGTGTGTATGAACGTCTTAATATCGCGTATGTTTAAAATCGTTCACATAAACGTGCTACTAAATAAACATGTACGAACTTGACACTTTAAGAAAAATATTTAAAATGTGACACTAGAACGAATAGCCTAGAGATTATATATCGGCTATCGTCGTCAAAAAAAAAAGGATAGCCTACATCAAATACAAATGCTACAAATACTGTCGCTCTTCAGGGAGTATTATCATCTAATGTTAGCTATTTGTGCTGTATAGCTCCATGTAGAATATTAAAAAGCACACATTTCAGATACAGGAAGTAGTAGGCTACCTGTTTTCTGAGGCTACCTTTGTGTCCCTTTTGTTTTTCCCCCTGCGGTATGAAAACAAATCGAGGACGCATGGATATGTTGAAACAGCACTCTACAATTATCACAAAAAAAATTGATTGAGGTTATGTGGTCTGTTTTCTTGGTTGGAGTTTGCTTGGGGAAATGAAAGCCATTGTTGACTAGGCATGAGCATTGGTGGATCTTGTGTATCCTTACGCACTGGAGCAGGCGCTAAGAACTGCTCAATGATTGGCTGCACGGTTAATACTTATGCTGCTGTGGTTGGCTGCAGTCTCTAAAAAGGTTCAAGCTATTTTTTTACAGCTTAGTGTCTGTGGCTCCGTAATTAATTGTAGCTAGCTGTCTCATATCGACGTGTTTTTAAGGAACATGAAATAGTTCTTGTGTTTTTTTAATTAGAGGAGTTGCCAGAGCAAGAGATTTGAAGTCCAACTGCTGCTACTGCTGCTGCTGCTTCTGGTTGTCGCTACTCTATCTTACTTGTGATGTTGGATATGGGAGAAAGGAAAGAAGTCAAAATGATTCCTAAATCATCGTTCAGTATAAACAGTCTGATTCCCGAAGCCGTCCAAAGCGACAACCACCACCACCATCACCAACACCACAGAACGGTTCATGAGGAAGAAGAGAAGACTCCTTTACCTGCCCAAGTAGTACAGGAGCAAAAGTCGGAGAACACTTGCGCTAAAAGTGACAATTCATCCCACGACTCCTCGAGCACGGACGAAAAAGAGAAGCAGGAAGAGAAACGGGACTCGAAAGAAGGCGAAGGAGGCAAAGAAGGCGACAAGAAAAACGGCAAGTACGAGAAACCACCTTTTAGCTACAACGCTTTGATTATGATGGCTATTCGGCAGAGTCCGGAGAAGCGATTAACCCTTAACGGCATTTACGAGTTCATTATGAAAAATTTCCCGTATTACCGGGAGAACAAGCAGGGATGGCAGAATTCCATCAGACACAACTTGAGTTTGAACAAATGTTTTGTCAAAGTGCCCCGGCATTACGATGACCCCGGGAAGGGGAACTACTGGATGCTTGACCCTTCCAGTGACGACGTGTTCATTGGCGGCACGACGGGCAAACTTCGGCGGAGATCGACCACTTCTAGGGCAAAGCTGGCGTTTAAAAGGGGCGCGAGGCTTACTTCAACCGGACTGACATTTATGGATAGAGCTGGCTCTTTATATTGGCCCATGTCGCCGTTCCTTTCACTCCACCATCCGAGGGCGAGCAGCGCGTTGAGTTACAACGGCACGTCGTCGGCTTACCCTAGTCACCCAATGTCCTATAGCACAATGTTGACTCAAAACAGTTTGGGGAACAATCACTCTTTCCCGGCCTCCAATGGCTTGAGTGTTGACAGACTCGTGAATGGAGACATTCCGTACGCCACACACCACCTCACTGCGGCCGCTTTGGCCGCCTCAGTGCCATGTGGGCTCTCCGTACCCTGCTCCGGGACCTACTCTTTGAATCCGTGTTCAGTTAACCTGCTCGCTGGCCAGACCAGTTATTTCTTCCCCCACGTGCCTCACCCATCCATGACCTCCCAGAGCAGCACGTCCATGAGCTCCCGAGCCGCCTCTTCCTCCTCCCCGCAAACGGCCTCCTCTCTCCCGTGTGACTCCTTAAGGCCTTCCCTACCCAGTTTTTCCTCCGGACTTTCCAGCGGACTTTCTGACTACTTCACACATCAGAATCAAGGGTCAACATCAAATCCACTTATACACTAACTAGCATCCCACAGGAGCAGACTGTAAGTGAACATTTTACACCAATTTACACTGTAATATATATATAAATGAAAAAAAAAAAATAAGGAGAATGAACGGACAATGCAAGCCGAATTCCAGGTATTTTGTATTATTATTATTATTCATTTATTTCTGACTGTATACAAACGTCAAGTGTCGCGGAACTGTTTATTATTCCACTGTCAGCAACGTGCAATGTGACCAGAGTAAAAAAGGATAAAGCGTAGTGGGGTTTTTTTTCTGGAAAGATGATTAGCCTACTTTAGAATGTTTATTTAAATAGTGGTTGCAATTTTGTCTAATTTTTAAATGTTAAAATATCTAATACATTACAGAACAACCTCCAGTCATCATGTTTGCAGTATTATCACGTGTCATACTGGTGGGATGAGATTTCTCAAAAATTAACACAAAGTTTTATTTTCATTTTAAAATAAATATGTTCTATAAGTGCACAATGCCCGCTCAAATCCGTGGCTCCTTGTTGTTTTGTTATTTTAGTAATACAGACTGAATAATACATCTATAGTGCATTTTATACATATATTAACAATACAGTTTCTTTGTAGACCAAAGAATGGTTATCAAACAACAACATATAGTTTTTTTTCAGTATTCATAACTTTACAGACAGTTCTGAAGGGGACAGACGTAATGAATGCTTTTAGCTTGTGTTTGCATATTTACTGTATGTGGTCACCACCATGCAGGTCACATTCTTTTTGTAATTAGTGAAATGTCAATACCTGTTGTAATTATAGGTTATAACTTTGCGAACGTGTAACCCGTGTTGAGTAAATGCCTCATAAAATATTGAGTGATTGTTTATGTCGTCTTTAAATTCCATGGTTGTGATTTTGTGGTCTTATGCCCGTGTTTGTCGCTTAAACTGTTAACCGAACAAAATAAAAAAAAGTAGGTTAAGTACATTTATTACGAACATTTTGTCTTTTTTGATGAACTAGTATTTTTAGTAGCTGTATGAGAATATACTAAACAATGTGTTTAGTAAAACATTTAAGCGACAGTTTGCGGGTATCTGAAGGCCTGGGCCTGCAATGTGTTACAAACATACTTTTTTTTTTTTTTTTTAGGAAAGGGGGACAAAAAAACAAGCCAGACAAACATGATTTGGGCTCCTTGATGCTTTAGCGATAAGCTTGAAGAAGAAGAAGAAGAAATAGCAAACAATGCAGTCGATATATTATTAGGCTTCCTATCGCAGGCCTAACCCGACCTTAATAATGTGCCTTACAATCAAACTATTCCATTTCCTTGGGTTATTTTTTACGCTATTTTGTTCTGAAATATTTTGTTGTAGCTTATTACACGTTTATTACAAGCGTTTCGTGGTTGTAGAGGCCATATGAGCCATGCATAACGCCTGATAATCACCATCAGCTATTGTTTTCCGCCAACAATACAGTCATTAGTTGCAATAAAACAGAGAAACAACTTAGATTTCAACACTTTAAGTCCAATGATTTGTTCATGTTTTTAAATAGAGACATTGTGCTAAATGTGCACAACGGTAATGCAATAACCTCTGTGCCTTATACAATAGACCGGTGGAACTCAATATCTCCTCGAAAGATGTTATCGCTCAAATGTTAAACGGGGTGACCACTCAAAAACAAAAGCAAAAAAGCAGAGGTACATTTTAGGAGCATAATATTTTTTTTATGTAGAAATTCAAAAGTATAAAATTCATATAACGCTAATTTACCTTGGTGTAGCCTACTTGCTGAAATGCTAAATTATTTCTTTTTTTAATGGAGCTATTGTAGGCTATCTTCTGCTCTCTGTCTCTTAGGCTAGACTATTTATATGAGCATATCGATACATTTATATAGATGCTAAATAATTATGAGGATTTAAATACAGTACTTACAATAAACATTCCATTTGGATTTCCATTTTAATGTAATTTTACCCAAAATTATATTTTGTTCTTTATTGCAGAATTTTCTTTACATATAGCCTGGTGGATCTTATACGTTAGTAGGCTAGCATCATGAACATTTTTTTTCCTTTTTAAGTGGGAATCAGTGAGCAAAATTATGATCTTTGGGCAGTGATTGTTTGTTCTGAGCTTGTTATAATTGCTTTGCATCTGCTTCCGGCCAACAGCGTGAGTTTGCATCCCATAAAGATTTGCAATCAATCTATCTGAAGCAGAAACGAGGCCTAAAATCGCACCAATAATTGGAATCTACAGGGGAATTATTTTCGGATCGACGCTGTGTGGAACCATTTTTAAAACGAATGGCTTGTATTAAATTGTACAGACATTTACGGAGATTTCATGAAACAATGCACTTGAAATAATATTATTTTTTTTCCTTTGTGTCTTTTGACAAGATCTTGTAAGCAGGGTTTAGTCTCAGGAAAAGGCGTGGTTTCCCCGAGGCTCAGGGAGACTGTGGGGGGAACTGGGGACAGCACGCACATCATCATCATCATCATCTTCGTATATACTAGAATTCTGCTAGAATTAATGCATTGAACGAAATCGTAAATACAATATATACCAACAAAAAAGAATTTTTTTCCCTAATGCATGTGGTTTCGCATATTATAAAATGAAATAATAATGAGACTGATTGAATAAAGCATTTTGCCATGTTCGTGAAAATGCACTGAAATAATTATTTGAGCTCTACCAAAAGCTAATTGAAAAAGTGCTAGTACCTGTATACGATCATCTATTCCAACAAACTGTCAAATCTGTTATAGCCTATCTTACTTGCGACAGATTGTGCTTAAATATTCCGTTCTGCTGTTTGCACATTTAAAAAATCCTTCCTTGGCTCCTATAGTCTAATTTTTGCTGCTTGGTATTAGTAGTCTAATAAAATATCACTTTAGCCTTATGAAGACGCCAAGATATAATACGCGATGCGATAAAAAAAACAGTGTAATAATGGTCATTCCCTCTGGCCAATCGACGGATAATGGTGTGGTAAAACGAAGCTGATCCAACTCTGAACCATTAAAATACTTGTAAAATGCAACGGACGCTTCCTCTCTTAAAGTAATATGAGCCTCACGAGCCAGACAGAGTGAGGGCGCTAGAATGACGCAGAACTGTAGTGACATGAACTTCATATCTTTGCACATGGCCTCTCATAAACTTAGTTTTGCCTGTGGCACGACGAACTGTAATATCATTTACAAGCTGTGAGAAGAAAAAAACAACAAACAAGCGATAATGCAGAAATTAGCTCCAACTAAACCACTGAACAGCCTTCTAATATTTTAACAATTTTATGCAAAGCACAAAGATGTGGAATGTTTAATTATTATTATTATTATTGCAGTTGTACATTTATAAAAAAC